>NC_140962.1:1179639-1184639 GCF_056783735.1 Eptatretus burgeri
TTACGAGCGAGCAAATTAACCCTTCACGAGAAGCAAGATGGCGTCTCAAGGCGAGCGGGAGCCGGGGGTATTAGAAATGTATATGTGTAATAATGTAGAGTCCATGGTCCAGGATGGAATCCCCGAGCAAGAAATGTTGATTGTGCAGGAACACGGACTCGCCCAACTAAACCCAGAACCTGAAATGGGTGCGGCAGCGGCCGCAGTGTATGACACCTCCCCCCCCCCTCTCCACCAAGACCCTTCCCCAACCCTTGCCGAAACGGCTCAGCTGAGTGCATCCAACATGGCCCAGCTATGCGCCATGCTGGCGGCAATGAACAAACAAATGAATGAAGTGAAAACGACGATGGATACAAATACAAATGAAATAAAAAACGAAATGAAAGGCATGAACGAAAAGATGGATGCGAATACACAAAAAATGGATGAAAAGATGGATACAAATACAAATGAAGTGAAAACGACGATGGATGCGAATACACAGCAAATAAACGGAATGGAAGCAAACATGAAAGAAGAAATGAAAGAGCTGCGGGGTGAGACGCAGAACATGGGCCGATGCCTGCAGGCGGGCATGAAGGCCGTGACCAGGGAGCTGGGAATGGCGACTTCACGTGTGGGAGCAAACGAGCTGGGTGGGGGTGCAACGGCTGACAGGCCCGCGGTGGAGGCGGGTAAGGAAAAAGTAATTCGGGAGACAAGAGACGAGGTGAAAGTAATTGCGAGGGAGAGAAAAGAACAATTAATACGGAAAGCAAGGATGAGGTACGCGGAGATCGTGAAAGAGCAAGGAGTGAAAAACAGGGAAGGACGGGAGCGACTTAAAGAGAAAGTAAGGTTGACCTACATAAAGATAAGGGAAAGACGCCAGAAAGAAGCAGAGACCAATAAACACGATGAAGACGGGGTAAGTGACGCGCACACACACACGGAGGTAGTGGAGGACAATGGGGGTGAGCTCGCGGAGCGTGTTGGGACCTGGTGCGAGCAGCTGGATGACCTCCTCCAGGAACAAGGGGAGGGAGTATGCCCCCTTGAGGTGAGTCACGACCAGGTGAGTTCGGTCGTGCTTTGCGAGGTTGAGGGGACGAGTGCTGTGGACGGGTGCACGGAGAGCTTGGGGGGTGTAGAGGCCCCGGAGACCCTTGTGGGGACACAAATCCCCAGTGTGGTTGTCCCTGTGTGTGTGGTGCAAGGCGTGAGTGCGTTCCCGTGTGTGGAAGCGACCCCGTGTGTGAGTGGTGTGGTGGCGATGGTGCCAGAGTACGTGCTTCCCAGCACGCCGTGTGTGGATGAGGCACGGTGTGTGGATGAGGCACCGCGGGTGAGTTCCCCCGCGTGTGTGGGTGAGGCACCGTGTGTGGAAGAGACCGCGTGTGTGAGTGTCGCCGTGTGTATGAGTGAGGTACCGCGGGTGAGTTCCCCCGCGTGTGTGGATGAGGCACGGTGTGAGAGTAGTGAGGCACGCGTGAGTGAACGGCCGTGTGCAAGGTCGCTGTGTGCAAGGGAGACCGTGTGTGTGAGAGAGCGGTATGTGAGGGAGATGTCGGTTGGCATGCGGGAGCACGCAGCCGCATCTCCCGGTGTGAATGTGATGGTGTGGACTGTGTGCGTCGTGACACGCAGGTGTGCGTGTGTGGAATGGCGACGGAGACGGCGACAGAGGAGAGAAAGCCGGGTAGCGGCTGTAGTTGTTTCGCGGACCGTGCCGGGTTCACCCAGCAGTGAGCACGCGGTTCGTGCTGTGCAACGCACGAGACCGCCACGTGCTCGCTTGCGAGAGTGAAGTCCCGGTCCGGAAACGCACGCGGTGGATTTGCCGATCCCGCGGACGGACAAAGTTTAGGCAGGTAAATGGATTTGGACCGGACGGGTTCTCCACGCGATCGTGTGTGTTAAGCTCCAACGGGCAAAGCACATGTGTTCGCGTGGGGAACCCCTCGAGACGTGGGGCTTGTGTTTTTTTTTTTTTTTGCGCACGGTGACGTCATGGCTGCACGTGTGGTTGGAATCCGGCAGGAGGGGTATCTCTGCCGGATGGCACCGTCCAAGGAGGGACGAGGAATACGTGCAGCTGCATGACGTCACGGACAGGTGCAAAGTGCGCGAGCTCTGAGTTGCCGCGCAGGTGCTGCGCATGGGAAAAAAAAAAAAAAAAAAAAAAAAAAAGCAAGCCTCACTTTCGGGTGTACAGGATTCCTGGGCAAGGGGTGAAAGACCCCCTTACCTTGGGCACAGGATGGAAACTAGTTAGGGGGAAGGGTTAGCTTAGTCAGACCGACTTCATGGGGCAGGGGTAAGTCCTCATGGAGTCCGTGGAATGGATTAGTTAGAGGGATTGTAGCCAGATTTAGGTTGGGAAATAAAATGAATTTTTGATTTGGAGACCGTGACAGACAGTGAGTGTGTAGGGTTGACGTAGTTTAGCTACGTAGTGTTAAAAGGAACGTGCTGTAGTATAAGGGACGACGTGGGAGCACGAGTTAGTTAGGGGAGGTAGTTAGAAGGATGGCAGAGTTCAGTGGTGTGTGTGTGTTGAAGAGTTGTTGGTGAGTGAATTGGAAGCATGTGCTTGGTGAGTGAGTGAGGCCAGCGGGTCTGTGTGTATGGAGTGAATGGGGAATGCATGGTGCGATGAGTGATTGGGGGGAGGAGTGACTCCCGCCCAAGGGACCCCGGGGTCAGAGTAAAGTGAGTTAGGGGGTTAGTCAAATTGAAAAATGGAGGTCGTTTTGCTGTTGGTGGGAAAGTAGGCTCGAGACCCATTTGGAGGGGTGCAGGAGCCCTGTTGACGGGCTTGGGAGCATGGCTGCGAAAGGTGAGTATCGCTGAGTGGGTACCCCGGGCACCAGGCTAGTCGGCCGCGGTAGGCCATGGGTCCATGGGGGGCCGGGATAGAGTAGTGGGCACGGGTGCGCCTGCTTGGTGCGGGGGCCCGGGGCGCCATTAGCCGCGTGGGCAGTGTTGTGGGCACGGGTGACCCTCGGAAAGGGGCCCGGGAGGCCGGCCTGCCACGTGTGCGTTTCAGGGGAGGTGCCATGGGGGGCACGGCCCGGTGTTAGGGAGCTGGTAGGCTCGGAGGCAGTGTAGTGCCCGGGGGTGCCATAGCGGGAGATTCGGCAGAGGGTCGTGCCTGCCGGAGGGAGCCACGTGTCCCAGCCAGGAGACCGTGTGAGGGCACGGAGAGAAAATTGGGGGGTGAGGCCCGAAATTGTGAGGACACCAACACAGGCGACGGGAATCTGGGTTGTTAGAACCAATAGTTTAAGCGAGAGGCGCTTGTTGAAAGCCCCGGGGTAGTTTAACTGTTAAATGGTTAGGGTAGATTAGGAGATGTACCCCTCCGCACCATCCATCCCCTCGCTGTCGTTGTGGGCCGCTGGACCCACTTTGGTTATAGATCGCCGAACTCTGAGGAGGCCATTCTGAGGCTTCGTTGGGCCTCGACACAGGACGTTAGCTCTCCCTTATTCCCCTCTGGGAAGGGAACGTAGGGGTTGGGAGTAGGCTAGGTGACAGGATAGGTTAGCTGAACAAGGACGATAAAGGGGGTTAGGGGACGATTTATAGTGGGGAAGTAAGAAAAAAAAAAAACAACAAAAAAAATAAGTTGGGGCTAAATTGGGGTTTGACAAATTAAGGGAGTGGGTATGTACAGTGACAGGCAAAGGCGATAGGTTGGGAGGGAGACAGGTAGGTAGGTCCGAGCCCGCCTTCCAAGTGGCCAGCACCACCGCACTCCCTCCACCAGCTTCCACTGACAGCAAGGCAGAGGCCGGCCAACTTCATCGGCAGCTGTTGTTGTGCTGCAAGGCCTGTGCCGGCCCACTTCATCTGCCGGCTGGCTGTTTTTCTTCAAGGCCTGTGCCGGCCAGTTCATCTGCCGGCTGTGTTTGCCTGCAGCGGCCTTCTTCTGCGGGCTGTGTTTGCCTGCTCACCTTTGCCATGCCATGCCCACTGCCCATGTTCACAAGCCCCGTTCAATTTTTGCTTTGCCCCCCCCCCTGTTCATTTCCATGTGCGCCAGGATCTGAAAGCAACAGTTTGCAAGCTGCAAGAACTGCCCTGTTGGCAGCTACAACACGGGCCTGCAGTGGCGGCCCGTGCACCGTGTTTGTGTTCATGCATCCATTCGTTGTGCTCATTGCGTGTGCCACTTGAGCTGGCACGGAGACTGCGTTGTGCAGCCCAAGCACCGTTGTGGTTCACTGAGTTCAGTTCAAAAAGGAAGGCCTTGGACTGCGTGTGAGCAGCCAGCCACGTTCCCTGTCACCTGCATTGTTTGAGTCAGAGACTGCATGTGGGCAGCCTGGCTCCCTGCTAACTGCTTTCTTTTGCAGAGTTCAATGATCCTGGGCCATGGTTTAGTGTAAGATTTGTAAGTTAAGGTTAAGATGTACTGTACATATGAGTGCGCCCCCGGCATGTATGTCTTAGCGCCGGCAATTTTATTTAAGTCGTCCGTGTGAGTGAGTTTGTTTAGGTAGTTACGCAGCCCTCAGGTTATTTATTTTGGGGACACGAATACCATGAATGTCGCACTCAGGGATCCGTAGGTAAAATGTACTAGGGGAAAACTACACATGATGGCACACGAAAATTTGACGACTCGGGACGAGTCTGTAAAAAGGGAAGGGGGTAGTGTTGTGGTTACCAGATTCGCAAACCACCATTCAGGTCCCTTAGGTGAGGTATCTCGGTAAGTGCATGTGTAGTTAGGCCCAAACCCGTTGTCTAGTGGGAATACATGTCATTTATGCGAGCTGCGACTCTTCAGGATAGCCGTTTTTCTTTTACTATCTTTATTTTGGACCAACCGCCATGATCACAACCACAACATCAACCACCAACCACAACGCCGCTTCACCACAACCGCCATGACCTTTACCGTCGCAACTCGCCACCATCGCATCACCGTCATCTCGCGCCACTCATGGGCACCGATGCTGGACTCGTGTAGGGCGCACGTTGAACAGCGTGTACAAAATCACGGATTT
>NC_140962.1:1185139-1205139 GCF_056783735.1 Eptatretus burgeri
GAAAGAAACTAAAGACGAACACACACACACGGAGGTGGTGGAGGATAATGGGGGTGAGCTGGCGGACCGTGCAGGGACCCGGTGCGAGCAGCGGGATAGCCTCCTCCAGGAACGAGGGGAGGGAGTATGCCCCCTTGAGGCGAGTCACGACCAGGTGGGTTCGGTCGTGCTTTGCGAGGTTGAGGGGACGGGTGCTGTGGACAGGTGCACGCCGAGCTTGGGGGGTATAGAGGCCCCGGAGACCCTTGTGGGGACACGAATCCCCAGTGTAGTTGTCCCGGTGTGTGTGGTGTCGAGGTGTGTGTTCACGAGTGTGGCGAAATGCGTGTTGCAACGCACGCATAGCGCGGGTGCAAGGGCGTGTGTGAGAGCGACCGGGTGGGTGACAAAGACCCCGTGTGTGGAAGCGACCCCGTGTGCGAGTGGTGTGGTGGTAAGTGTGCAGAAGGGCGTGCTTCCCAGCACGCCGTGTGTGGATGAGGCACCGCGGATGAGTGCCCCCGCGTGTGTGTGTGAGGCACGGTGTATGAGTGAGGCACCGCGGATGAGTGCCCCCACGTGTGTGAGTGAGGCACGGTGTATGAGTGAGGCACCGCGGATGAGTGCCCCCGCGTGTGTGAGTGGTATGGTTTGTGTGAGGGAAATGGCACGAGTGAGTGGAAGGCCGCGAGTGAGTGGAGCCACGTGTGCGAGGGAGATGGCATGCGTGAGTGAACGGCCGAGTGCAAGGGAGACCGTGTGTGTGTGAGAGAGTGGTATGTAAGGGAGATGTCGGTGGGCATGTGTGAACATGCAGCCACGTCCCCCGGTGTGAGTTTAATGGTGTGGAGTGTGAGCGTCGTAACACGCAGGTGTGCGTGGGTCGAATGGCGACGACGGCGACATGAGAGGAAAGAAAGCCGAGTAGCGGCTGTAGTTGTTTCGGGGACCGTGCCGGGTTCACCCAGCAGTGAGCACGAGGTCCGTGCTGTGCAACGCACGAGGCCCCCACGTGCTCGCTTGCGAGAGTGAAGTCCCGGTCCGGAAACGCACGCGGTGGATTTGCCAATCCCGCGGACGGACAAAGTTTAGGCAGGATTATGGATTTGGACCGGACGAGTTCTCCACGCAATCGTGTGTGTTAAGCCCCAACGGGCAAAGCACATGTGTTCGCGTGGGGAACCCCTCGAGACGTGGGGCTTGTGTTTTTTTTTTTTATGTGCACGGTGACGTCATGGCTGCACGCGGGGTTGGAATCCGTCAGGAGGGGTATCCCTGCCGGATGGTACCGTCCAAGGAGGGACGAGGTACACATGCAGCTGCATGACGTCACGGGCAGGTGCAAAGTGCGCGAGCTGTGAGTTGCCGCGCTGGTGATGCGCATGTAAAAAAAAAAAAAACAAGCCTCACTTTCGGGTGCATAGGATTCCCGGGCAAGGGGTGGAAGACCCCCTTACCAGGGCACAGGATGGAAACTAGTTGGGGGAGGGTTAGCTTAGTTAGACCGACTTCATGGGGCAGGGGTAAGTCCTCATGGAGTCCGTGGAATGGATGAGTTAGAGGGATTGTAGCCAGATTTAGGTTGGGAAAGTTATTTTAGAGATTTGGAGAGAGTGACAGACTTGTGAATGTGTAGAGGGGACGTAGCTTAGCTACGTAGTGTTAAATGGAACGTGCTGTAGTTTAAGGGACGACGTGGGAGCACGAGTTAGTTAGGGGAGGTAGTTAGAAGGATGGCAGAGTTCAGTGGTGAGTGTGTTGAAGAGTTGGTGAGTGAAGTGGAAGCATGTGCTTGGTGAGTGAGTGAGGCCAGCGGGTCTGTGTGAATGGAGCGAATGGGGGCTGCATGGTGCGATGAGTGATTGGGGGGAGGAGTGACTCCCGCCCAAGGGACCCCGGGGTCAGTGTAGAGTGAGTTAGGGGGTTAGTCAAATTTACAAAATGGAGGTCGTTTTGTTGTTGGTGGGAGTGTAGGCTCGAAACCCGTTTGGAGGGGTGCAGGAGCCCTGTTGACAGGCTGGGAGCGTGGTGGCGAAAGGTGAGTATCGCTGAGTGGGTACCCCGGGCACCAGGCTAGTCGGCCGTAGTAGGCCAAGGGCCCATGGGGGGGGGCCGGGATAGCGTAGTGGGCACGGGTGCGCCTGCTTGGTGCGGGGGCCCAGGGCACCATTAGCCGCGTGGGCAGTGTTGTGGGCACGGGTGACCCTCGGAAAGGGGCCCGGGAGGCCAGCCTGCCACGTGTGCGTTTCAGGGGAGGTGCCATGGGGGGCACTCCCTGGTGTTTAGGGAGCTGGTAGGCTCGGAGGCAGTGTAGTGCCCGGGGGTGCCATAGCGGGAGATTCGGCAGAGGGTCGTGCCTGCCAAGGGGAGCCACGCGTCCCAGCCATGAGACCGTGTGAGGGCACGGAGAGAAAATTGGGGGGAAAGGCCCAAAATTGTGAGGACACCAACACAGGCGACGGGAATCTGGGTTGTTAGAACCAATAGTTTAAGCGAGAGGCGCTTGTTGAAAGCCCCGGGGTAGTTTAACAGTTAATGGATATGGTAGATTAGGAAGTGTACCCCTCCGCACCATCCATCCCCTCGCTCTCGTTGTGGGCCGCTGGACCCACTTTAGTTATAGATCGCTGAAGTCTGGGGAGGCCATCCTGAGGCTTGAATTGGGCCTCGACACAGGACGCTAGCTCTCCCTTGTTCCCCTCCGGGAAGGGAACGTAGGGGTTGAGAGTAGGCTAGGTGACAGGATAGGTTAGCCGAACAAGGACAGTACAGGGGGTTAGGGGACGATTTATAGTGGGGAAGTAAAAATAAAAAAATAAGTTGGGGCTAAATTGGTGTTTGACAAATTAAGGGAGTGGGTATAGACAGTGACAGGCAAAGGCGATAGGTGGGAGGGAGACCGTAGGGTAGGTCCGAGCCCGCCTTCCGAGTGGCGAGCACCACCGCACTCCCTCCACCAACCTCCACTGAACGGCAAAGGCTGGCCAGCTTCATCTGCTGGCTGCGTTGCTGCAAGGCAAAGGCCGGCCCACTTCATCCGCAGCTGTTGTTTTGCTGCAAGGCCTGTGCCGGCCGGATCGTCTGCAGCTGCTGTGCTGCAAGGCCTGTGCCGGTCGGATTGTCTGCAGCTGCTGTTCTGCAAGGCCTGTGCCGGTCGGATTGTCTGCAGCTGCTGTGCTTCAAGGCCTGTGCCGGCCAGTTCGTCTGCCGGCTGTGTTTGCCTGCAGCGGCCTTCTTCTGCGGGCTGTGTTTGCCTGCTGCCTTTGCCATGCCATGCCCACTGCCCCTGTTCACCAGCTCCGTTCAATTTTTGCTTGCCCCCCTGTTCATTGCCATGTGCGCCAGGATCAGTAAGCAACAGTTTGCAAGCTGCGAGAACTGCCCTGTTGGCAGCTACAACACCGGCCTGCAGTGGCGGCCCGTGCACCGTGTTTGCGTCCATCCATTCATCCATCCATTCGTTGTGTTCATTGCGTGTGCCACTTGAGCTGGCACGGAGACTGCGTTTGTGCAGCCCATGCACCGTTGTGGTTCACTGCGTTCAGTTAAAAAGGGAAGGCCTTGGACTGCGTGTGAGCAGCCGGCCACGTTCCCTGTCACCTGCATTGTTTGAGCCAGAGACTGCATGCGAGCAGCCTGGCTCCCTGCTAACTGCTTTCTTTTTGCAGAGTTCATTGATCCTGGGCCATGGTTTAGTGTAAAATTTGTAAGTTAAGGTTAAGATGTACTGTAAATATGAGTGCGCCCCCGGCATGTCTGTCCTAGCGCCGGCAATTTTATTTAAGTCGTCCGTGTGAGTGGGTTTGTTTAGGTAGTTACTCAGCCCTCAGGTTATTTATTTTGGGGACACGAATACCATGAATGTCGCACTCAGGGATCCGTAGGTAAAATGTACTAGGGGAAAACTACACATGATGGCACACGAAAATTTGATGACTCGGGACGAGTCTGTAAAAAGGGGAGGGGGTAGTGTCGTGGTTGACGAAATTCGCAAACCACCATTCAGGTCCCTTAGGTGAGATATCTCTGTAAGTATATGTGTAGTTAGGCCCAAACCCGTTGTTTAGAGGGAATAAATGTCATTCATTCGGGCTGCGACCCCTCTAGATAGCCGTTTTTCTTTTACTATCTTTATTTTGGACCAGCCGCCATTACTACCACCACCAACCACGTCTCAACAGCCATCACACAACAACCACCAACCGCAACGCCGCTTCACAACAACAGCCACGACCCTTGCCGTCACATCTCGCTCTCGCAACCATCGCATCACCGCCATTTCCGCGCCGCTTGTGGGCGCCGATCCTGGACTCGTGCAGGGCGCGCACCGAGCAGCGGGTGCAAAAACGCCAGCCTTTCCGAAGCAATCGGATCAAAAACGACTCACGCCCACTTCTGTTCCGTCCTATCAGCGAGCTTGGGGCGATTTGGCCCCGCCTCCAGGTGCGTCGGAGTAATATCGCTATATGCAGATTCATGGATCAAAAAGCATTCACGCCCACTTTTCTTCTGTCCAATGGGGAGCCAGCCAGAGGTAAAGGGTCGAAGGTGAAGGAGCGAAGCCACGGGGGCTATAAAGGGCCGCGTTTGCTCGCCAAAGAGTCGGTAGAGTTGAGTTGGGAGTCAAGTGGAGTTGAGGAGTTGAGTTGGGAAGAGTGAATCGAGTTGAGTTGGGAAGTCAGTGAAGAGAAGAGTCGGAGAAAGCAGTTGGACGGAGCTGTGGAGAGTTGGAGAGGTGGCGGCGGTGAAGGCAGACGAGGGGGCACTCGTGTCAGAGTCGGGGAGCTGCGGAGAGGGGAGGCCGATAACGCGACCGAGGTCGCGGTGGAGACGCTCGTCGCGGGACCCGATCCAGCGAGATATCCTCCTTCCCCCGAGCATCAACAACCCCCTCCTGTTTCCCCCCCGCGCTGAGATAGTGTGAGAAGGGGGCCCCGTTCCCACCACATTCCAGGCAGTGCCAGCGAGGCCCGCGGAGTCGGGGCGCCACCGCCATTTTGCGGCTCATCACCAGACGGGTAGGCTCGACGCGGTCTCGGCCCCAGGCCGTCTGCCCCCATCATCGTTGAGGGTGGTCCCTTTTTCTTTTGATTTGAGTATATGTGTTGTCGGCGCCGTCTGTCAAGTAAAACTGTATAAGTGTTGCCGTGTGCTCGGTAGTCGGTGCTAGATCTGCATTGTGTTTTGCTTTTACATTTGCTTTTTGTGCATTATTGTATGTTTCTTCTTCTTCTTTTACATTTGCTTTTGGTGTATAATTGTATATGTGTGCTTTCCGTTTGCCGCGAAATAAATGTGCTTTATGTTGAACTGTTTTCCCGTTTCGCTTCGTCTTTTCCTTTATTGAATCTCCATCTTACTTCACGTAAAGGGTTGGTCGTGGGCTAAAACGCCGGATAATTAATCGAACCGTCCAGGTTGACGATAACACCGCTCGGTTATCCCGATAGTACGGAACGGGTCGCTTAAAGTGGCCCTTGTCCGAAGTCGACCTGCGGCGAGGTGCGATCGCCCGGTCTACCCTCCGTGTGGGTACTTAGTTAGGTCGAATTTGGCGAGCAACCCTATCCCACGCGGGGGGCCGATTGGCACGATCGTGGTGAGGCCGAAAGGCCCACCCGTGACTCGTTCCCGCCGGGAACCAGTCACGGGTGGACCTTTCGGTCTCACCGCGATCGAGCCAATCCGCCCCCGCGTGGGATAGGGTTGCTCGCCAAATTCGACCTACCTAAGTACCCACGCGGAGGGTAGACCGGGCGATCGCACCTCGCCACAGGTCGACTTCGGACACGGGCCACTTAAGCGACCCGTTCCGTACTATCGGGATAACCGAGCGGTGTTATTCGTCGACCTCGACGGTTCGATTAATTATCGGGCGTATTCAGCCCACTACCAACCCTTTACGTGAAGCAAGATGAGGATTCAATGAAAGAAATGACGAAGCGAAGCGGGAAACAGTTCAACACAAAGCACATTTATTCGCGACGAACGGAAAGCACACATATTCAATTCCACCAAAAGCACACAGAAAAGAAAAAAACACAATGCAATTTACACAAAAAGCAAATGCGACAATGCAGATCTAATACCGATTACACGAGCACACGGCAACACTTATACAATTTTACTTCACAGACGGCGCCGCCAACACATACCCAAAACCAAGGAAAGAATACCCTCAAGGATGAGGCGGGCCTGAGGCCGAGACCGGGTCGGGCCTACCCGTCTGGTGATGAGACGCGGAGCGGCGATGGTGCCTCAACTCCGCGGGCCTCGCGGGCAGTGTCTGGTAGGGGGTGGGAAAGGGGCCCCCTTGGTCGCACTATCTCAGCGCGGGGGGAAACAGGAGGGGGTTGCTGATGCTCGGGGTATAGAGGATTTTTATTGTCCCGCGACGAGCGTCTCCACCTCGGCCAGTTCGCGCTGTCGGCCTCCCTGGGGTGCAGCTCCCTGCACGACGCGAGCACCCCCTCGTCTGCCCTCACCGCCTCTCCACAGCTCCGTCCCCTCCGCTCCGACTCCAACGCACACGACGACCAGCTCCTTCTTGCCAACTCCACCGCCCGCGAAGTCTTAACTCTCTGTTCTGTCTTCTCTTTCTCTACTACTCGCTGGACTGACGAACACGGTCGCTTATATCAGCCCCGTGGCTTCGCCCTCTCATCTTTGACCCCCTCCCTTCGACCTTTCACCTCGCTCCCCATTGGCCCGAGAAAAAGTGGGCGTGAATGCTTTTTGATCCATAAATTTGCATATATCGATCGCCCTCCAACGCCCTGGGGGCGGGGCCAATTCGCCCCTCGCTCACCGATTGGACGGCAAAAAGTGGGCGTGTGTCGTTTTTGATCCGTTTTTGAAGCACAAAATCCGTGATTTTGTACACGCTGTTCGGCGCGCGCCCTGCACGAGTCCAACACCGGTACCCACAAGCGGCGCAAGAACGGTGGCTATGCGACGGTTGTGAGGTGTGACGTGAAGGTCGTGGCGGTTGTGGTGAAGCGGCGTTGTGGTTGGTGGTTGATGTTGTGACTGGTGGTGGTAACAATGGCGGTTGGTCCAAAATAAAGATAGTAAAAGAAAAACGGCTATCCTGAAGAGTCGCAGCACGCATAAATGACATGTATTCCCACTAGACAACGGGTTTGGGCCTAACTACACATGTACTTACCGAGATACCTCACCTAAGGGACCTGAATGGTGGTTTGCGAATTTGGTAACCACAACAATATATTATATGTCCCACTTTTGTCTATTGTACCAACTTCACGACCATCACATATTTGATTAATTTTCGTGAAACATCAAATCCTTTTTATATGCACATATCAATTAAAGTGAACAGTATAATTGATAAATACCACTGAAGATAAATTAAGTTTAAAAGGCAAAATGACACCTCCTGGATGTGTTTTTGATCTTAATTATTCCACTGAAACTTCAGCGAGAGTCATGAATTTTGTATACATGGGTGTGGTAAACTATAACTATTGTCAATTTAAAATGAGTGCCAGTTGCCATGGAGAGTCACAAAGAAAAAAAAATGCTTAGTGAAAGAGATAATAAGGTCTACAAGTGAGAGGTGTGATGCACAATGCTCTTTCTTATAAATGAAACACCTCGGACGGGTGGAAGCACATAAGATAGTTGTTTTACTCTCTTCACACCATGATATCCGGAATACTGTCTGGACAGATAGCAATTACCTTGACCTTCTTAGCTTAAGAGCTTCTCTTTGAAACCACACATTTATTCAATCATCTTTGTTTTTTTTGCTGTATGTTAATACAGTTTATCGAAAAAAATGTCACAGCTATTAAGTCCAATATTACTGATTTGTTTGGGTAAATTCCTGATTATAGTTGCAAATTCTTAGTGAATGTTCAGTGTCAATCATTCTAAGCATTCGAAAAACCAAGAAGCTGCCCAAGACTTTTTTCATGTTGGCCTATTTGCTGTTTCCATCTTGACTCAAAGATGATTGCTCTGATCCCAGGTTCAAATTGTGTATATTATGTTGCTCTTTTGATTCGCCTTATGTCCTTGTGAGAAATGGGCAATTATATAGTCTCTCCCATTCAAAGTTACACAGTTTTAAGGGCTTAGAATGCTTTTGTATGCTGTATAGTCATATGATTTAGATGACTGGAATCGTAGGAAAGAGCAACTTCATACAATTCCGAATCAGGAAAGACCAGGGAATTTGATTCTAAAATTTAATAACATATCAACAGGAGAATTATTATTATTATTATTATAATACGACTCTTCCACGATGAGCACCTTGTACTTCACTCAGCTGATCATTTTCATCCATAAATCAATCTGGAAAAAAAGAAAACGCTTTGATAATAACCTTTTCGAGTTTCCCTTTTGAATGATTGTCTCATTATCTTTACTAATAAGTGTGTGTGTGTGTGTGTGTGTGTGTGTGTTTTCCATAACTCCAAAACCATATAACCAAGCAGCCTGAAACTTTGCATGCATACTAAGAACACTCCAAGGAAGTGCAAGAGTGTAAATTGGATGTTTGTGTTAATTAAAACACCCCTTTTGAATATTATTAAGGTCCTTATTTAATTATATCCTTCATCAGGCGATCCTTGGCCACCTTGCTATCTGGGGTCTTCAGGCGTTTCCTGGGTAACCTCGCTGGTGTCTGAAGCCACCATCTTTTTTGGCCTGCTCAACCATGCCTTGACTTGGAACAGGCCGCAACGATTTCTTCATCATAAAGTTTTTTTTTTTTGTCACTTTCCTCAC
This sequence comes from Eptatretus burgeri, assembly GCF_056783735.1. Lineage (NCBI taxonomy): Eukaryota > Metazoa > Chordata > Myxini > Myxiniformes > Myxinidae > Eptatretus > Eptatretus burgeri. The sequence goes on from NC_140962.1 coordinate 1,193,879, forward strand.
TCATATTATCGAATGCCTGTTTATCATAGCTACAAATCGCTGGGTATATTGCAATTCTTATAAACGCCCGGAGACGCCAGCGTTCATGGCTGTATTTCAATTCCGCATATAAATAACAGAGAGAATCTCTTATACTAAGCAGAATTACAAAATTTAAGCTCCAGATTTGAAATTATCAGCAGTTGTGGCTCCTATAAAAGTGTTGATTTGTCCAATTCGGGCATAGTTTGGACATTCGGACATCGCTATCGCTTGCCAACAATTCAATTGGAGTGCTTGCTTGAGTGCTTGAGCCACTTGCCAAGCACCCCACAGTGGACGGTGGTGCAGTTCCTGTCCCAAATGGGATGTACTGTCGGCAGTTGCTGTGAGGTAGAGCATGTTCTGATATTTCGTCTTCGCTGCAGTGTAGATTTAATTCAACAACAACTGTGCAGACATTGTACTCTCAACCTCTATCTTCACAGGACAGGGCATCACCCCACGGAGTTGTGTGACCGTTGTAAGGTTCTTGAGGATTTGGTTCCTGTTTTCTCTCTCTGCCCTCGGTATGGTGATCCAAGATCACGTCCACTGCATTCTGTCCGTGTTATGGTGATCACGTGGTCAGGCCTGCCGGATGCGTTTCGCCATCTGACCCAGAAGTACCCCCGGTTAAAATTAATTAAAGGAACGAGGCTAGCAATATAAGCCTCCAGTATGAGTATTCATATACTAGGTGTTTAAGTGCATGATGTAAATAGAGCTGCGCAACGCTGAAATCACCGTTCAACCCCAAAAAGAAGGAAATAACAACCACGTGACATCATTCTGTGCGAATCATTCACTCACTGTGGATGCTTTTGGCATGCTATGTTATTCATAGGGAGTCGTTCATGCTCCATCATTCAGAGTGACTGGTTTGTGCCCTGTCATTCTGAGTGAGTGGTTCGTGCCCCGTCGTTCTGAGCGAGCGGTTCGTGCCCCGTCGTTCTGAGCGAGCGGTTCGTGCCCCCATCATCCTGAGCGAGCAGTTCATGCCTCGTTGTTCAGAGCGCGCGGTTCATTCCCCCAGTAGACCCTCTTAGGACCCGTTTTTTTTTTTTGAATACCATGACCAAACTTTCGAACATACCGGGTGATGAAGGTTCTGGCCAAGTTTCATCGAAATCTTGTGTGCAGTTTCAGAGAAGAAGTTGCAACTGTTTGTGGATGGATGGATGGACGGACAGATGACACGCCATACCATAAGCTTCCTGGAACTACGCTTCTTGGTGAGCTAAAAGCAAAAAATCAAAGATTGCAGACCCTCACCATGAGTTGTTTTGTGTGGTGTTTGTTTGGTTTTATAGTACGTATTTTATAGACATACTCACATTCTAATTGTACATTCTTCGTCATGGTACTCTGTTGAAAAATGAAAATGTGTACAAATTGTGGTCTACGTTGGTACATTATTTGCAGACAAACAAACAAACAGACAAACGGAACCAAATAAAAAACAAAGTTAGGAGCATTAATAACTGTACAGCTTTATACAGGACATCCTGTATCTCCAGGGTGGCCTGAAAGTTGCTTAACCCCTCTTCCATCAGTAAAGCATTCGTTCTTAAACTCTTTTACTCTACAGTAAGTTCTCCTACGACGTTGCTTCCAACAACTTAATTTCATTATAATATCGCTAACCAATGGGGGAACCCTTTTCCAACAATGTTGCGACGTTTCCATATAATGTCGTTGGTTTCCACCAGTGCACCGCATATTTCGACTTTCCTCTCTCCCACACAGAATTAGGGAATACTTGCGTCAGTGGAACAGAATTCCAGATGGATGGTACAGTACATCTACTGTATGCATATGGTTATAAAGCAGTGAGAGGTGCAAGAACATATCTCCTACCCACGCCATCTGAGTTTTCGTTCAGCATCCACTCGGTGAACTTTTGCTCATTTTTTGTGATGTGAATTTCCACTAAGCATCACCCATGAGTGATAAGCAGGAACGTCGAAGATGCCACATGTAAATTTATCGTGAAAAGAAAAAGTCACCTATGCAAATCTCAATAATGTCTTCTTTAAATGTGGACAAAGTCCAGTGACCAATCCCAGGAAGAACTACACAGTGATAATGATGTTGGGGGCATTGGTGGAGGTGTATCTTGCTCCATACTCCACGTCACAACAGCCCACTTCCCCACCATTTTTCCTCCCACTCCACCTCAAGCTCATCTAGGACCATCATTGGTGAGTTCTTGACTTTACATGTTACTTTTTAGCTCACCTGGAACATAGTTCAGTTGAGTTTATGGTTCAGGTGAGGCTGTCTGTCTGTCTATCTGTCTGTAAGCACTTGCAACTTTTCTGAAACTGCTGATGGGATTGTGACCAAGCGTAGCTAAAATTATCTTTTGTTTATTAATTTAGAACTCCAGTTTATGAATGGCATCCTCTCCATCCACCTTTAAGTAGGTCGTTGTAATGTTTAAAAGGTCCCAAAGTATTTGAATTTTGACCTAGTTTGACCGCCATTTTGGACTACAGGAAAACCTTCATCAATCTTCATCTCAAAGTGCATAACCTTAACCGATCAATACAAAACTTTAAATTTGTGATCAACTACCCAAGGGAACTATAGTTTATTAACAATGACATCATCAGTCATGTGGTATGGCAGCCGTATTGAATCACAAGAAAACATTTTCAAATTTTCTTCTCTGAAACCGCTAAACTGATCAATGCGAAACTTTACATAAGTGATTGACTTCACATAGGAAATAAAATTTCATAACAATTATGTCATTGGTCACTTGGTCTGGCAACCATATTGGATCAAATGAAAAACTTTAAATTCATCTTCTCTGAAACAATGTTCTTAGTCCAATCCTATTCCTGATATCCATTAATGATCTCTCTGACTCTGGAAAATCTCCTTTATGTATTTGCTGATGACTCCACCCTCTCCATGACATCCCTCATCCTTCAGACAGGCAGGCTGCAGCGTCTTCCCTCTCTTCAGACCTTGACCAAATCACAAGCAGGTCAAACACTTTGAATATGTCTTCCAATCCAGACAAATATCATACTCCTACTCTCTCACTCTGAAAAGACTGTCTGGTAACCCTCCACTTCCCCCATCTACTTTCTTAACAATATTCTTGAGGAAATTCAGTAACTCAAACTCCTGGTCTCACTATCAGCCACAACCTTGCATGGGCAAACCACATTTCAAAGCTGGCCTCCAAAACCAGTCTCTGACTAGGAATCCACCATACAAAATCCTTCCTAAGCACAACTGAACTCCTGCCCACCTGCAAGGCCATCATCCACATCTTGATGGAGTACTGTTCTCCCCCCTGGGCTTTCTGGATCCCACACCTCACATCTTGCTCAACTTGATGCCATGGAAACAAAGGCCTCTAAAATCATTGGAATCTCTTTTGCTGAAGCTGAGTATGTGGGCCTATCACTTTCTCATCACAGACAGGTCGGTGGTTTCTGTCTTCTCTTGCCCCTTTTCTGACCTTGCACCTTCTGCTCTTTCTGTGTTTTGTCCCCCTAGATTTTTGTAGGGTGCACATGGTCCACCATCAACCCCCTTGTGGTGAAACTACCTAAATCCAGGATCACTGCTCACCTCCACTCGTTTGTTCCTCTTTTTTCCCCACCTGTGGAACCAACTTCCACATTCTCTTCAACGTCGTTCTTCCCTCCAGGTCTTTACCACAGCAGCTCACTACGATCTCAGATCTTTTTCCGTTTTTGGTGAAGATCCGAATCCACATCTGCATACGATAATTTTTCAAGTGATTCTTCACCATTGTGAGATGGGGATAAAAATGATATTTAGCACACTATCTCAAAAAGTTATGGAGGAATTCGGACGAAACTTCGTGGACAGATTTGGTGTGTGACGAGGACAAATCGATTTGATTTTAGTGAAGATCTGAATCCAAATTCAGATGAAGATTTTTTTTTTCATTTTTAGAGGGAGAGGGGTCAGATAGAGAGAGGGGGAGAAGGGGTAGAGGAGGAGGAGGAGGAAGAGGGGAGGGGGGGGGAAATTCTGGCAGATGGGACACCCTGTTTAACGTCCATCTGAGAGACAGCACACATATTGATGATTCACCCTGCCTGTGAAACACCGGGATGACAGTTTATACAGTGGGGAGAACAAGTATTTGATACACTGCCGATTTTGCAGGTTTTCCCACTTCCACAGCAAGTAGACGTCTGTAATTTTTTATCATCGGTACACTTCAACTGTGAAAGACGGAATCTAAAACAAAAATCCTAAAAATCACATTGTATGATTTTAAAATAATTAATTTGCATTTTATTGCATGAAATAAGTATTTGATCACCTACCAACCAGTAAGAATTCCGGCTCTCACAAACCTGTTAGTTTTGTCTTTAAGAAGCCCTCCCATTCTCCACTCATTACCTGTATTAACTGCACCTGTCTGAACTTGTTATCTGCATAAAAGACAACTGTCCACATTCAAACAATCAGACTCCAACCTCTCCACAATGGGCAAGACCAGAGAGCTGTCGAAGGACATCAGGGACAAAATTGTAGACCTTCACAAGGCTGAGATGGGCGACAGGACAATAGGCAAGCAGCTTGGTGAGAAGGCAACAACTGTTGGCGCAATTATTAGAAAATGAAAGAAGTTCAAGATAACAGTCAATCTCCCTCGGTCTGGGGCTCCATGCAAGATCTCACCTCGTGGAGCATCAATGATCATGAGAAAGGTGAGGGATCAGCCCAGAACTACACGGCAGGACCTGGTCAATGACCTGAAGAGAGCTGGGACCACAGTATCAAAATAAACCATCAGTGACACACTACGCCGTCATGGATTAAAATCCTGCAGCGCACGCAAGGTCCCTCTGCTCAAGCCAGCGCATGTCCAGGCCTGTCTGAAGTTTGCCAATGACCATCTGGATGATCCAGACAGGAATGGGAGAAGGTCATGTGGTCTGATGAGACCAAAATAGAGCTCTTTGGTTTAAACTCCACTTGCCGTGTTTGGAGGAAGAAGAAGGATGAGTACAACCCCAAGAACACCATCCCAACCGAGAAGCATGGAGGTGGAAACATCATAATTTGGGGATGCTTTTCTGCAAAGGGGACAGGACGACTGCACCGTATTGAGGGGAGGATGGATGGGGCCATGTATCACGAGATCTTGGCCAAAAACCTCCTTCCCTCAACAAGAGCATTGAAGATGGGGCGTGGCTGGGTCTTCCAGCATGACAACGACCCGAAACACAGCCAGGGCAACTAAGGAGTGGCTCCGTAAGAAGCATCTCAAGGTCCTGGAGTGGCCTCGCCAGTTTCCAGACCTGAACCCAATAGAAAATCTTTGGAGGGAGCTGAAAGTCTGTTACCCAGCGACAGCCCCGAAACCTGAAGGATCTGGAGAAGATCTGTATGGAGGAGTGGGCCAAAATCCCTGCTGCAGTCTGTGCAAACCTGGTTTAGAACTACAGGAAACGTCTGATCTCTGGAATTGCAAACAAAGGTTTCTGTACCAAATATTAAATTGTTTGTCTGATGTATCAAATACTTATTTCATGCAATAAAATGCAAATTAATTATTTAAAAATCAGACAATGTGATTTTCAAGATTTTTATTTTAGATTCTGTTTTTCACAGTTGAAGTGTACCGATGATAAAAATTACAGACCTCTACCTGCTTTGTAAGTGGGAAAACCTGCAAAATCGGCATTGTATCAAATACTTGTTCTCCCCACTGTAGCTGCATTGAGATTCAAACCCAGGCTGGACAGATGTAAGTGTGCATCCCTTGAGCTATCCAGCTGTGGTGAGGGGATTCATTGCTTTGTAGGCACTGAAAGCATTTTTCAAATCTCTCTTGAAGTCATAGTTTACTTGTCCTGTTGATTTACTCATTGTAATCCTCATTTATTTTGCCTTCCTAACTCCGCAGACATCCCCATAGAGAACCGAGCCGTGGTATCGCCATGGAAGTTTGTGGAGATTAAAGCTTGTAGAGCGCTCATCAAGTGGTTTAAGCACTCAAGCAAGTATTACGACGAAGTGGTTGACAAAACTTTAAAAAAAAAACAAAAACGAAACGTTTCATTTAAAAAAAAAAAAGTATCGCTGTCAAAGTGATAGGTCATATAATGAAAGCGGATCGCAAAAAGGGGGAAACGTCATGTAAAATAAAATTGCACAACACTTTCACTGGTTGAGGCACGACTCAACACAGATAGGTGGGGGCTGAACTTTGTACATTGATATATTCAGAGTAACAGTGCAAATACTTTTGATGTCTATCCCCATGGCTTGCAAACAAACAACCAAGCAGCTTGGAAAGCACTCGCCAAGTGACTAAGCACTCAAGCAATCACTCCAATGAAACAGTCAATAATGAACAGTTGAGCTTGCTATCGCTCACCAAGCCATTTGTTATGGGGACACACCTGCCAAAACCAAAACATATTTCTTAACATTTTCAGATTTCACTCCAGATTTCAACAGTTATTTTGTCCATGTGATCTCATCCTCAAAACCAAAAATCATATTTCAATTATATACGACAACAAGCCCATGAGTTAATTGTAGAAACAAACCCGACAAGAGCAATTATTTATTTTTTCATCTGTAGCTTGTGGCTGCTTGGCTCCATCATATTCAGGTGGAACAGCTGTGCTGCTGATGCAATGCCCCTGTGAATAGCACACTACTACTCATTTTGCCAACCTTAGAATGAGACAGGCTGAGTAAACCCTACCTGGTGTTAATTCAACAGCGTAACAGGGGCTTGAACTTAAGAACCTTAACTATTAAGCCAACACCAGGCCTCCACAACAGCAATAAGCTTTCCCCTATGCTTTATTATACTTAGGCTTAATTATACTTTCAATGAGTGTGTTAACATTAGGAATGTCATGCACCATTTTTTAAATCTTAAATGATAATCTACAATAAAAATAGATTACATCACAGGGAACCCCATAAGCATCAACTCTGGAAATAAATCCTTGATCTTCAGAACATTTTACTCTCGTACCATATAAATTCCTCTTCCAGATTTCCCTCTGCAATTTTCTGTTGATTATTTTTGGAATAATTTTTCATCAAAAGATTCAACTTTGCTAATTGCCATGAAAAGATTCATCAACATGAGTTATGTGCCCCCAAGACCGTGAAAATACCTTCCTCAGAGAAGGAAGGGTATGTTACCAAAGCAGTTACTTTGCCAGGACACCAGGAGGTTTGCTGTTCCTTCCCATTGGGGTTTGGATTTGAATCTGCAATCACCATATTACAATACGGATACTCAGCCAGTTGAGCCATCCCTGCAAATGGATTAATGCCAGATTAATTTTTTTTAGCCAAATTACTTTCCATCACAAAGGTTCTGTCACCCCACCTCCAGAATAGACATTATACCATTTACTAAACTTATTCTCACATTATTGTAAATATCCTCTCCAATGTACTCGGTCCTACAGTGGCCAACCAACTTTTTCATCCCAGCTCAAGTCTTCCTTCTGAAGTGTCCTTAATGCATCAGTTAATATGGCTGTGCTATCCTCTTCACTGGATGCAAAACGTTTTTCAAAGTTCCTTTTTACCCTCGCCGAAGGAGAGAGTGTTGCATTTGGGTCCGATTGTTTGTTTGTTTGTCTGCACAGAACGTTTGTGTTTTTCTCTGCAACCGCTTGTCAGATTGAGACGAAATTTTCACCATTGGTGTGACTATTCATGTAGAATGTTTGGCAGCCATATTGGATTGAAGAAAAGTATTAAATAATGTTATGTTTCTGGAACTGCTCAATCAATTGATGTGAAACCTCATAATTATGATCTAGTAGTGAATGACAGGGAATACATGGTTTAAATTTCGACTTGATCGGATGCATGGTTTGGCAGTCAGAACTTTTTTTTTGATCTGGATTCTTTTTGATATTTCTTTATTTAATTTCATTTTATTTTTTGAATTCGGCTCACTTGGCTGTGTCTGGATGGGTTTGAGGGTAGATGAGTAGCAGCTGAAATGCGAATCCTATCCAGGTTCCTCCTGATGATTTCATCTTTGGTTTTTGTTTGTTTGGGTTCCTTCTGATGACTCCAATGCAGGACTCAAACCTATTCGGTCTTCCATTTGATTTGAAATGAATTTATTTTAATCCAATTATAAATTCATTTGAATAATAATAAAAATGTCATGGGTCATGGTCAGGTGTCCAATCAAAGTGGGGTTGCATCAAAGCGGGACGTCTTGGTACCCGGTCATTACTGCGAGCAGTTATAAAAATGGCAGTTCTTATGTCTCTTATTAATTACTGAAATGCACCAGTGCACAAACGCCACGTAAAATACACCACACAAAATACACCACACAAAACTACACAAACACCATACAAAAGTCCTGGAAAGGGTCTGCAATTTCTGATTGCTCTTTTTCTTGTTCATTTTGTGAAATATGTAGACGTTAAATGGACTGAAATTCCGTTAATATTGTCGGCAAGGACAAACTACCCTCTCCCAGGACCCTAATAGGTTGACAGACTTGCTCATGGAAGAAAGATAATGAAGGGATTCATTGGAGACTAAAAGAAAAACAATAATGAGAATTGCTTTGCAATACATGTCCCCAACCTATGTGATATTATCTAAGTCCAAAAAGGGCATAACTGTGAAAAATTAACGAAATGCCTTAAAACTCGAATTTTTTTGGTACCTTATATCATAATAAAGCCATGCACCAAGTTTCAGATGAATATATTAAAGGGTATGGGGATAAAAGCCTGAAAAACCACATGTGGGATGGATGGATGGACGGATGGACGGACAGATGGAGAGCAAACCTGTATTCCCCTCTGGTGAAATCGGTAGGCGACTAATAAAAAGGTAAGTCCCAGCCACCCATAACGACCATGTAATGCTCTTTACAGCACGCTGCAAAATGATGACTCAGAATAACAGCATGCTGTGAATATGAAAATATCCTGTCTACTCTTTTAGTTGAGGAACTATTTCCAAGTATGTGGAAATTTTGCATGAATCGTATACACAGTTAGAACCATTTCATTAATCTCACAATAATGAATAGAAGTGAACAGTCGAGTTGGCCAGGGCTACACTATCTTGGTACATCGACAACACACAACACGCGTGTATTATTATGCCCCAAAGCATTGTTACAAGTCAACGGATCCAAAGAAATGGGAGCTTTCTTAACCATGGATGATTGCCAGGGCATAGAAGTGACAAGAACAAGAGTCCAGCAATTTGGTTGAAAGTTTTGGCAAATGAATTAGCAACCACATTATCAGGTGTAATTGCATTGGAGACTGTAATGAGGAGCAGGAGCATTGGAAGCCCCTTGCCAACTGAAGTTGGCGATGACGTTTCATTGGCCTGGTGACTACCACATGGACTGACAGGTTCTGGGGTTGATAAGTCATGCAACGCAGTAACTGAGTCCCCATGAAACTACAGTTGTGATTCATGACATGGTGGAGATGTCTGAGGATAATGCAGCCACAAATGTATTGAGTATGACAGAGGTCTCATGCACCACTTGTATCAGCAGCCAAATGACTCCAAGTCCAATATTTTTGGTGAACACATGATCTCCCATACTAATTCAATTATAATCATTCACAGTTTTGGCATGGTGTGGTTTCTTATTGAGCTGACTTTGATTCAGGGAGGTTCCTCAGGGAGGATGAGATGTCTGTTTTTAGACGTCATCAGGGAGGATGAGATGTCTGTTTTTAGACAAATCAGATGGCTTCACAGGTGATGTTTCATTCACAACTTGGCAGATATCACAAGTTGTGGAAAATATTCCATTGCTCATTGTCCATTGTCCAATTTTCATTCATTCCACAAGCCTCACAACAAGTATGTGCCCATCCTGAGGCAAGCGAGAAAACGTCATCTTACAAATCTGAAGGTCAACCTCTCCAAATCTTGCTCTGCCATTCTAACTTCTACCTTCCCCATCCTAATTAGTCTGTTCATCTCCTTAGGCTATCTCCCATTGGCCTGGAAGTCAGCAAATGTCACTCCCATCCACAAAAAGAGATCCGAACAACTACAGACCAAGGAGCTGACTTTGAATTGTAAGCGTAGTCGTGGAATCCATTATTACTGCCGATTTCGAGTCTGTCCTGTTTTCAAACAGCCTTACCTCTGATCAACAGTTTGGATTCAACTCTGGAAATGCTGCTGCTCCTCTCTTTGCAATGGTTTGAGGCTCCAAATCTCAATCAAGCAGTCAGGCCCATTTCTTTGCACATATCTCAGGCATTTCATACAGTCTAACATCCTGCTTTACTTGCCAAAGCTTTCTGCCTGTGGCATAGAAGGCTGCCTTCATTCTTGGATTTTTTTTACTTCTGCAACTCATGCAGTTAACTTGTTGCTGCCAATGAACACTTTCCCAGTGAAAGTTGGGGTTCTTCAAAGTAGTGTGTTGGACCCATTCTAGTTGATCATCTGTGTTAATGTCCTCTCCAATGCCTTGGAAAACCCTTTCTTCCTTTTTGCAGACGACGACCACATTGTATCATACAGTACCACATCCCACTGCGCTCTGCCAGGCAGACACCAGCTGTGTCACTCTCTGATGATCTGAAATTGATTAGAGAAGATGGTTGTCTGAGAAATGGAACATGTCCTTCAATCCTGCAAATTTGACTTCCTCACCCTGTCACTCTGGAAAGGTCATCAAACAAACCCACCTGCCTATTTTCATGGACAGCTGCTGGAAGAGTTTTAGTCTCTCAAACTTTTGGCCCTCACCTTCAGTCAGACCTCTCATGGATGAACCACGATGCAAAACTGGCTTCCAAAGCCAGCTGCAAACTGGGCATGCTCCATTGATCTAAGTCTTTCCTTGGAAAAAGAGCTACTCACAACCTACAAGGCTTTGTCCACAGCTCACTGGAGTACTTTTCTACCTTACAGACTGGTACCCCTGTGTCACATCTATTAATACTGGATTTTGTGGAATCTACAGCTCTCAACATTATTGTAATCTCCCACGATAGGACAAAGCACAAGGTCTGTTGCTTTCACATTGTCAGCAGGTTTACTTCCTCTTCTCTGATATTTATTCTCTGATATTGTTCCCTCTGCTCTCTCTCGGTCTTCCAACCCTCCCCAGTGACTCCATGATGCACACATTATTCCAGTAATCCTCCCCCTGCTAAACTTCCAAAGTCCAGGCTGACTGCATGTCTCAACTACTTTGTTCCTTGCTTCTCTCTTCTATGGAATTGACTTCCAGAGGC
>NC_140962.1:1220139-1232639 GCF_056783735.1 Eptatretus burgeri
TAATCAACTTCCTTGGAATAAACTTTCCTTCTCTGAAACTTTGTGAATATTGGTTTATGTAATTCATCAGCTAATTGCTCTTCAGTCTTAATGGCATCATTAGAGCCTATAAGTTTTTTGAATTTCCAAGTCCAAGTTTCAATTTAGCACTAATCATCTTCTTCACGATGAACCTATCAACTTTTTCTCTCAAGGTTGGATTTTGTATCAGAGACAAATTATACAACATTTCTCTATCGGCTTCATGCTTTTCTTCCAACGTTGTGGTATTCCCATAATCAATATCGTGTCTCATGCACACTTCATCAACTCTATTGATTGGTTTACTCCAGGATTTAGGATTGTCTGCCTCATCTAATCTTTTATCCAAGTTTGTGCCTGGACCACAGAAAGAATACCCTGGAAGATGTAATTCCCCTGGTATTCCAGTAGTTGTAAATTTACTTCCTGATAAAAACTTTTGTATATCTCCTCCGAGTTTGTGTTTGGAGATAAATTGATTTTTTTTTGAACCACACACCGAACATATACCTTTTTGTATAACCCTGTTATTTTTACTTTTAATATATGAAATATTTTTAGTATTAGTTTTCTTTTTACATTTGAGACAATAACTCATTTATTTATGAGAAAAATTTCTGCAGAGTGCAAAAACCTTTTTAGTTTCCAACATGCACATTTGAATCTTAATTTTTAAAACATAAAGAATCCTTAGAAATGCCTTCACTCTCTCCTCCATTTATTTAAGAAAAAAAACTTGAATTAAAATACATGTCTTCTCGATGCTAATAGTTTTGTTGAAAGTATTGCAAATAGACTTGTTAATTCTTTGTATTCCTTCCTGGTGGGTTGAGTTATTTTCTGTAATACCTCTATTCTTTTTTGAATCTCACTGGTTTCCATACTATAATATTTATTTATTCTCTCTCTTTCCTCCCTCTCTCTCTTCTCTTTCTTCTCCCTCTTCTCTCTTTCCTCCCTCTCTCTATTCTCTCTTTCCTCCTTTTCCTCCTCTTCCCTCTCTTCTTCAACTCCTTCCTCATCCCTTACTATCCTTGAATCGTTTACACCCCATAGAATATTATACATATATTCATCAGGATTTCTTGTTATTCCTGTATCCAAAATAATTTTTTTTACAACAGGAAACCAATAAAATTTCTTTTGAATTTCTAAAAGAGCCTTACCTTTTCTTAACCTTATAATTTTTTCATTATTTAACATTCTAATTAAATCTAAAGTTGTTGGTTTATCAACATCAGCATAATGCCAATCTTTTATTGAAAATACCTCATTCTTATGTTGTAGAACATATTTATTAAAATACCGAATACCCTTTTCTTGAAGGTATGCTTGAACACAGAAATGATAATTTTCTTGAAGCCTTCTTGCTGTCATTTATGTATTAGAAATATATGTTAGAATAATATTATGGCACGAAACACCTCCCCATCTTCCCATAGTTAAATCATTTTGTATTTCCTTACTTATTATATATAATCCTGTTTTTTCTGTTTTCATGAGATAAACAAGGGCAAAACCATTATTATATTTACCCTTATTAAATTCTTTTATTTGTTGTTTACTAATCGTAGCCCCACAAAACTCATTCTCAATACCAAGTGGATAATATTCTTCCTTACGAGACTGATTTAATTGTTCCAGGTCTTCGAGGTTAATTTTAAATGACCAATTATACCCTAAATCATTCATATCATACCCCCATTGTTCTATTCTCATACAAACGATACGCCCTTCTTTATAAAAATTTATTTTAATTCGAACTGTGAATTCTGTATGACCTGGAGATAATATCAACACTTCTGTATCTTTAGAATACACAGCCGTTTTATTTAAGTATATATATTGTGATAAATCGCTTAATCTCACCAAGTCATTCGCGTCAGTCGGGCTTGGATAATTTTTTAATTTATAAGCATTTTTCATGTTAATATTTTTGTTTATATTATATTTATGTCGTTCAGCCTGTGCCTTTGTGTAATAATTTGATAAATCAATATCCAGTTCTTGAGATACACCAAAGATAGAACCATCTTTACCAACATAAGTCATTTATATTAGATTAAAAATAATATCATAAAATTTTTTATTTTTGTTGAGTTGAAATAACACATATAGACATAATTGACCACAACACTTGGAATTTAATTCTTGGACTTGAAATGTTTGATAAACACCATTCTGTAAGAATTTTATGACTTCAAAAGGTGGTGGAAGACCAAAACTATCAAAATAATATTTGTCTTGACTATTAAAAATACAAACCCAATGAGAACCGTTCCCATCATTATCTTCTAAGTTCATAATAATATTCTTTGTATGTTTCGACACATTTGTTAATTCATCTCTCATACAAATAACCACATTATGAATTTTTAATTTCTTACAATATTTGGCAAGTTGTAAATTTGATGTTGTATTCTTTCCAAATTCTTTCAACCACTCATCAATGCTCATTTATTTATTAGAAAGATATAATCCATTACCTCTTTTCGTTAATTTTACACCTGCTTGTGCTATAGAAGAAAGCATATCTCCAACTAACAATCTCGCTTTATCAGGCAGACCTTCAAGTTTTTCAGCAAAATCTACAATTACACCACTTCCACTAATTTGTTTCTCCAACTCTTTGTTATGTCTTTCCAATTCTTTTTGAGCCTGGAGTTGAGCCTTCCTTTCGTTGGCAGTTTTGACCGCTGTTGAAATACCACCCGTCAATGCTCCAACCGCACTTAAACCAGCAAATAAAGGAATTAGAAATGGGAGAAATCCTCCACTCGTCTCTCTTATTGAATATTTTTTCAACATTGGTTTTGTCATTTTAATTTTAAGTGAGCCAGTGTCATTCAAGATTTTAACCTGTTCTCTTGTGAGCAAAACATCAATTCTTACTGCTCCTTTTCTCTGAATTGTATTAACGTTAATCGTACAAGGCTTTTGATTTTGAACACAAGATGATAGTTTATGAAGATTGATTTGATTAACATATACCCCAGTTGGTACTTTGCCACTCATTTATTTAACAAAAAAAATTATGTGAGACTAATCATCACACCATTATCTGTATTAATCTGCAATTCTGTTTCTTCCAAAAGCAAACAATATGTATCAACTTCTTCACTCTCTCCTCTTTCAATGTATAGGGAAGTATCCACTCGATTAGACTTTATAGTTTCTTTTTGAGCGCTCAGGTCAAACGTATAGATTGTATACAAACTTTTAAATGCTGTCATATCCAAAATAGGTTCTTTATTTCCATTACTTTCACACACCTTTTGGTAAGACTTGTATGCTTCAGCAAAATCATTTTTTCCCAATTAATTTCCAATCTATCTCGTGGATAAAATGTTCCATCTAGAGAAACGCGAAGTTGTTTCACCTTAGCATTATCACTCAATGCATTATTCTTATCAGTCGCAGTATCACCATCTGGCTTTTTAAAAATCATCCACAGATATCGTGGCTTTCCTTCCAGAACACCCAAATTCCACGTGTAAGTAGTTTGATTGAGTTTAACGTGTTGACATCTTCTTTTGAGGTATGATACACTGAGTGGTCTCTTTGAGTTAAGTCTTCGATTCAACATCTCTTCTGTTTTAAGATTAGGAGTATATTCACTGATATACCAACTCATCTCCTCAATTACAAATTTATTCTGATCACCAAAAGCATTACCAACACCAAAAAGCAATCTATTTTCATTATCATTCCTTTGTAGTTGAAATCTAATTTTAAGACCATACAGAACTTTATCATAATCACAAAATCCAAATATACCTTTAAGAGGAACTGCCACAGTAAAACTATTTTCTGCTTTTGTATCATCATTATACATTCCTTTCCTTTGAATATATCCAGGGTCTGTGTTTGTTCCCGTTGACATATCAGGAATAAAACCTTCGACAGACCCCTTTCCCATTCTATCACTGAATGTATAGAGTGTAAATTTCATCATTTCAGATACAGCAGAGACATAATCAACCGCTTCAACTTCTTGTGTTCCAATATACAATCGCACACTATCAAACATTTTCCAGAAGAAATCATTTACAAGTGTAGCGTTTGTGTTATTCCCAGCCTTAGTGAATTTAAATTTACACAACAAGAAACTTTCGGAGAGATTCAAATAGGTTTGTTGATTATTTATTTCAAAACTTTTTGTACCATTTGTATTCCAGTCTGTTCCAGTTATTGCATTTACCTTGAAGTAATCTTCTTTTTTAGTGGAGTTTGAGATAATAATAGTATCATCCAAATCATAGATACTATCAATTGCTTCCATACTTGTATTTATTTAGGAAAAAAGATGTTAAAACTTTTGAAACCCTGATCCAAGTATTTGAATTATTTTCTGTCGTTCTTGGGGGACAACTGAGTTTTACCTTTCTTAATTTCTTTTATTGCTTGTAATTTATGAGATTCTTTCTGAGCATCTTTTATACTCTTTACAGCACCTGCTACATTTCCCACAGCAGAAGCAGTTGAACCAATTAGGTCTTTATGTTTAAGAATAGTTGAACCAATACCCATGAGAGTATCAATTATCCCATCTCCTCTAAATTGATGTCCAACACCCCTTTGTCTCTTAGGTTTATAGTATCCTCTACCAAGATACATACCTTCACCCTTGTAGTACGGGGAAAGGAACATCCCATCCCCTGTAATTATTTTATATTTTCCCAACTCGTGCTTCCTCACAATAACCATCGTATTTATTTATTGAAAAACTTCACGTAGGTGAATTCTGATGGATATAACTTCTCCATTAAAAGAAATCACACGATTATCTTGGTCGGTTATCCTAAAATTTACTCTGTGTATGGTTTTTCCTGACACAGGTAGATAAACCAAATTTTTAGGCTCCATATTGAATTTATAACCAATTGGGGTTGAGTATGCGCTGAATGAAAATATTGTATTTGTTTTTAATCCATCATTATAAGCACCATCAATCAAATCACAGTGAATTAACACCGAATTTATTCCTGAGGATATTTGAATGACATTATCACTGTAAAACGTCCCATTAGTTTCAATCTTTTTTGAGGAGAAACCTAATAACTCTCTAAATGAATTATCAATTGTGAAATCAACCTTGTAGTTATTTTTAACTTTAATCGTTGATTTTGAAGTATGTTTTTGAATGTTTATAACAATATTTTTTGGTTCATCACCCTGTTCTTTCATAAGACGAGCAATTTCGGAAGATATTTGAGAAATCTCGTATGCTCCGGTGAGACTGTTATCGTTTTGTATCCACTTCCCGGATTATAACTAAACTTGTCATTTTTCTCGGTTATATTAAATAAGGTATTATAAGTCTCCATGGACAATAAAGATGCCTCATATTCTTTTGTTGTGTCAAGTTGTAGTGGGTATGGGAATGAAGATGTGTGGTCGCTTGTTGTGAAATTAAAACTCAGGATTGTGCTTCTCATCTTATTTAATATGAGATAAAATGTCTTTATATTGAGATTTATTAATTATTTTCATGTTCATCAACTGGTCTAAAATGGCTGATGCTTCATTAAAACAATTGTTATTTCCAGCCTTCTTACTGCCGAACAACAATAACAGTCTATTAACTAATTGCGATGGGTCATTTGGAAGAAAACTAATACCTGAACCAAGGATACTTAAAGCCTGAATAATGTGTTTCTCCTTCTCATTCTTTCTACTTTTACCAGAAAGAATAACCTTATAATTTAGAGTGTTCAGCAAATCAATATATACTCTATCATCATTATTTTCCATATCTAATGGTTTATCAATATACTTTGATTCATCCCTCACAGTTGAACCTTGTCTTCCATCTTTTGTGAGAAGAAACATTAATCTCGGAGTTAGTTTAACAGGGGGTTGAGCAGAACTTAAGAACCTTAATTCATCATTAAATATCAATACCTTTTCTTGAACAAGATGAAATATTGCTGGTTGTTCTGTTGGAATGAGTCCTGCTTTGGTTTTTGAATCTGCTGAATATTCATTGTTTTGAACAGCATTCACAATATAATCAGGGGGTTGATTAATCTCTTCCAGTTGTTGAAATAAACCTTCATCATGTTCTAATTCTCCAATATGCTCTAATTCTTCCTCCGTCATTTGACTGAAATCTTTTAACATTTGAAGCTTTCTGGGAGTATATTCTACTGTGGGAACTGTGGAAACATCTTTCATTTTTCTTGGGAAGTTTTTAAAAGTGGTTTAAAAAATTTCTCTTGTTTTTTCAAATGCTTCTTCGCCCGTTAGTTTCTGTCTGCGTTTCTTCTTTATGTCTTCCTGTTGTTTTACAACTTTTGAAACCAACTCTTGATGTTCCTTAAATCTTCTTGCTCTTTCTTTTGTATCCATTTATTTATTGTAAAATATCATTTAATGAATTGTAAAGATCAACAGGGAAATTTTCCTTTTCTTCATCATTCAAGTAGATGTGTTCAAATAAATCCTTTTCTTTAAATATTTCATCAAATTCTTTATTAACATTAATGCGAGTTGTAATTTCTTCTTCACTAATCCTTGCATCTCTGCTTTTCATACGTTTGTGTTGAGTTTCTTCATCAACATCAAAACCGAATGATAAAATCTTCACTCCGCTCAGATATTTAATAATTTGTCTCGTTCCTTCTGGATTAGTTTCTAATATCCCAACACCACCAGATTTTAGTTTCTTTAACTCACTCTTACAATGTGAATATTTTGTTGTACCAAGAGAAACCTCCTCAAATATTTGTCCTTCATTCCTCAATCGCATATGTTCCTCCACTGAAATATAGTGATAATCTTCACCTTTTACTTCTCCAGGTCTTATTGCTCTAGTTGTTGTTGATACAATGCGTATCACGGGGTGTTTTTTAAGTAAATTTACAATATTCTCATTTGTACTACACAAGAACCTTGATTTATGAAAGTTTTTTCCAGAAGCAGATTTACCCACAAGATTTATAATAATAGTTGTCATTTATATATGTAATTGTTTATAAAACAAAAAATATATCCCTTAATATCTCATCTTGTTTCACAACAATATATTTATATTTTTCAGTCGTGTGCTTCATATAATCCTCAAATTTCTTTTTACTACATAATGTAGAACAATTATCTCTCCAAAAATTATTGATATCTATTGAATTTAACTTGAATAAAATAAAAGTATTAGCATTGTTTCTGATGGAACGACGAGGAAGTTGAAAGTACGATTGACTAAGATAAATACAATTACAAGAAGAATGTCTCCCTCTTGTGTAGTAGCTGTCCATTACCGTTTGGTTTCTCTCATTAACACAATCATCAAAGATAACTTGAGGTTCTTTTTTGATTTATCCAAATCTTGGGGAGACGGTATATCATCCGTATTATCACTAAGAATACAAGTTATAAGATTTGATTTCTTTTTACATCTCTGTGTATCACAAAATAGTTGAATTATATCTTCAATGTTATAATCATTTAGGTTTTTTGACGTTTAAATAAACCTATTATATCTTCTTTTTGAAGACCAGCATTAAAACCTTGTGAGAGTAGTTGATACTCTGGTTGAAAACTTCGACTTTGTGAAAATTATTAAATTATCATAATCTAAAAAGTTGGGAGTGAGGAGCATTTTTAAAAGTAAGCAGGTTTTTCCACATCCACTTGAACCAACTATGAGACATCTTAATGAATTTGGGAGATTTTTATGGTTGTTAAATTTTATCTTATTTTCCCAAATAGGTAAAAAATCATTCATTTATATATTTGAAAAACAGGTTATTTAATTTATTATTGGCTTTTTTAGAAACTCTATATTTTATCCTAAGTTCAGGTTTAATTTCAAGATAATCCATTATTTTATTTATACAATATCTTGTGTTGATATTTCCCTGAAAATTACATCCATGAATAATATACAACAACAATCCTTTGAACATTTCTCTTATACGTTCAGTTTCTTCCCTTGTAAGGAAAGGTGTGTTATCATCCTCATACTTTACATTCATTTCTCTAATCAATCTTGTAAAGTAATTCATTTTTGGTGTAAATCTAAAAGAATTATTTTCCTTTTTATATTTTTTATTATCATTAATTAGAAGATAATCACAGAATATACATTGTTTATAGGCTTTTGACTCTGTGTTTAATCCCCGTCTTTCACACGCAGGACAATTCTCAAATTTGTCATATGGAGAATCAGGAAAGTCTAGCATATTTATAAAGTAAAACTTTACTTAAACTGAAATTCATCTATACTTTCAGTTGTATATTACCATCGATATCGATATACTTTTTCATTATCAGATTCAACGACAACATTTTTTATATTAAAGGTAATTTTAAAATTATCGTTAACTACTATTGAACGAAATGTCATTTCACCTGATATATTAACATCCTTTATTTCATCAAGATTTACATCTTTAGGGTTGTTGAAAAAAATACAAATTTCTCCTTGCATATTACAGATGGTCTTATCTTTTCTTTCTAAAGCTTCATCCATAAGGTTTTTGTTCTTTGATACTTTTTCTTGTTTCATTGCTTTTTCTAGTTTTGAATATATTACTAGAAGGAGAGGAGAAACTTTTGTTAGAGATACTTTAATTGATGTTCTACCAGGTATACTAAAAGCCCTTCCACTGAAGGAAATTGAAGAACTCATATTATTTACCATAATAGTTTTTATCCAATAGTTGTTATATTTATCTTTGTTCAATTTTACATCCTTGACATATTTCTCAGTATCTTTAACAGATGAAGAGATTGATTGAAACTTGTCTTTTGTGTCTTGAAACATTGTATTTATTAAGTGAAAAAGTTGGAGGATAAAATGTTTTTAAGCACAGATTCACCTATAAATTAAACGAAATTTTCATCAAGAAAATTTTAGTTTAAGCAAAGTTTTATTCTATAAATATGGTGAATACAACGTACTGCGATGTTTGTAATCACGAATATAAACATTATAGAAAACACCTCCGAACCAACAAACACACATTTAATCTATTTCATCAAATATCTCCTCTTGAGTTGGAAAGAAAACATTGTGATATCTGTTCAAAGGATGTTTTGAAGAGTAGTTATAATCAACATCTTCAATCACAAAAACACAAGAAAAATGAGTTTAAAGTAAAGGGAGACTATTATATTAAAAACACTGATGAGGCATTTAAAGGGCATATAAAAATAAGGATTTTTCAATTTGGAGAACCCGGTCCATCATCAATAGCTGAATCAATTGAAATAGTGAAACCCGATGTTGAAAAATTTATTAAAAAGACATTAAAAGAAATGAAAACTTTAAAGTTTTATATGGGAGTGAAAATGAATATGAAAAGACAAGATGAAGAACAAACTCCTTATATGAGAACAGATCTTCATTTTATAACATCATTTCAAGATTTTTTGAATAGTGGGGTTTATGAAGAACTATCAAGACAAGAGGAGGATGTTGATAATACAGTGGTAGGAAGTGGATTCAATATTAAAAAAATCATCTTTTTAGATATACACATTCTAAAATCAAACCCTCTTAAAGCTTCTTCTTATATTGAATTACCAAAAGAAATAAAACTAAAGAAGGCAGTTGTTAATATTAAGAACAATGATAATAAATGTTTTCTCTGGTCTGTTCTTGCTCACTTACATCCACCAAAATGTAATTCAGAAAGAGTAAAACAATATATGAAATATGAGAATACCTTGGACATTAAAGATTTTAAATTCCCAATGCCATTAACAGATATTCCTAAATTTGAGAAAAAGAATAATCTTTCTATTAATGTATATGGATTAACGGATACAAACAAAGTTCAAATATTAAAAATTTCAAACAACTATAAAAATGAAGAAACACACATTGATCTTTTATATTTTAGTGTTGGAAAGAATTCACATTACACATACATCAATAATTTATCAAGATTAATCTCTTCTCAGGTATTCAGAACAGCAAACAAAATATATCCTTGTAAGCGATGTCTTAATTCATTTCATACAAAAGAACGATTAGAACAACATTCAAAATATTGTAGTAATCATAAATCAGCTGTAATTACAATGCCTCAACCTGGTGAAAAGATTTATTTTGAAGATTATAATAAATCTATCATGCACCCATTTGTGATATACGCTGATTTTGAATGTATCCTTAAAAAGATAAATACTGCTTCTCCTAATCCAAAAGAACCATATACAAATAAATATCAAAAACATATTCCTTGTGGTTTCTGTTATTATATCAAATCATCTGTTGGAGAAAAGTATAACAAACTTGAACATTATCGTGGAAAAAATGCTTCACAAGAGTTTGTAAAACGATTAGAAAAGGATTGTATAAGACTCACTAAATTAATGAAAGAAACAAATGAACCGATGAAATTAACCAAAGAAGAAAAATTAGAATTTAGAATGAACAATATCTGTCATATTTGTGAGGGGGAAATTAAGGAGTCTAAAGTTAGAGACCATTGTCATCTTACTGGTAAATATAGAGGTCCCGCTCATTCCTGTTGTAATCTTAATTATAAATTACCTTCTTTTATTCCAGTCTTTCTTCACAACAGCGCCAACTATGATACACATCTATTTATAAATGAACTTTCAAAAACACCAGGGAATATTTCTGCCATAACAAACACAAGTCAAAAGTATATTTCATTTTCAAAAATGATATTCACAAAACCTTTAACTCGTATTAGGTTTTTAGATTCTTACAAGTTTATGGGAACACCACTAGCCTACCTCGCATCAAATCTAAGCTCCACGGACTCTTTTCCAAATCTTAATTCATTCTTTCCAAAAGAGGAAATTCTCACTAAAGAGGAAATTCAGATTAAAGAGAGAATTCAAAGTAAAGAGGAAATTCTAACTGAAGATGAAATTCTAATTATAAAGAAAATTCGAACTAAAGAGGAAATTCAGATTAAAGATGAAATTCTGATTAAAGAAGGAATTCTTACGAGAGAGGAAATTCAAACAAGGAATGAAATTCAAAGTAAAGAGAAAATTCTTACAAGTAAGGGAATTTATCCTTATGATTATATGGATTCATTTATGAGATTTAAAGAAACACAACTTCCTTCAAAAGAAAGTTTCTATAATAACCTTTATGAAGAAGAGATAAGTGATAAGGAATATAAACACGCACAAGAAATATGGAAAATATTTAAGATAAAGAACCTTGGAGAATATCACGATTTATATCTAAAAACAGATGTTTTATTGTTAGCTGATGTGTTTGAAGCTTTTAGATCACTCTGTCATAATAAAAAATTGTTATGGATTAGATCCTGCCCACTATTTCACAGCTCCTGGTTTAGCTTGGAGTGCAATGTTGAAAATGACAAAACAAGATATAGATTTAATCAGTGATGTGGATATGCTTTTGATGATTGAGAAGTCCAAGAGAGGTGGAATATCACAAGTATGTTCAAAAAGATATGCTAAAGCAAATAATAAATATCTTCCAAATTATGATAGTGAAAAAGATAGTAATTATTTGATGTATTTTGATGCTAATAATTTGTATGGATGGGCAATGTCTCAATCTCTGCCTTATGGTAAATTAGAGTGGGTGGAAGAAAAGGATTATGAAAAGGCTTTGATGAATATTGTTATTTCTTCTCAAGAGGAATTGAATGACGAAGAAGAAGGTTATTATTTTGAAGTTGATTTGAGGTACCCGAGTGATCTTCATAATAAGCATAAAGATCTTCCTTTTGCATGTGAGAAAGAAACTCCAAAGAAAGAATGGTTAAGTGATTATCATAAAAGTTTTAATATTAAAGGTAAATCAACAGAAAAGTTATTAACAACATTCTATGATAAAGAGGGATATGTTTTGCATCAGAGAAGCTTAAAACAGTTTTTGAGAGAAGGATTGAGAGTAGCTAAAATTCATAGAGTTTTAAAATTTAAACAAAGTCCTTGGGTGAAAAAAGTATATTCAATTCAATACAGATATGAGAGCAAATACAAAAGTAAAATTTGAAGGGGACTTTTATAAATTAATGAATAATGCTGTATTTGGAAAGACTATGGAAAATGTTAGAAACAGGCAAAACATTAGATTCGCAACATCTTGGAAAGAAGCTTCGAGATTGATAAATAAACCAAGTTTTGAGAGAGAAGAGGTTTTTTCAGAGAACTTTTCTGCAATTCATATGAAAAAGGAAAGTATTGTAATGGATAAACCAATTTATATTGGAACAGCAGTTCTTGATTTATCAAAGATATTGATGTATGATTATTTGTATAATGACTTAAAGAAAGAGTATGGTGAAAATGTTTCATTGTTGTATATGGATACTGATAGTTTTATCCTAGATATAAAAACTGATGATGTTTATGAAGATATGAAGAAAAATATTGGAGTATATGATACAAGTAATTTCAGCAAGAAGAGTGAGTTATTTTCCAAAAAGAATGAAAAGGTTATTGGTAAGTTTAAGGATGAGTTGGGTGGAAAAGTAATGAGTGAGTTTATTGGATTGAGAGCAAAGGCATAT
>NC_140962.1:1236266-1238766 GCF_056783735.1 Eptatretus burgeri
TCGTGACCCTCTCGGACTAACGCTGGGAACTAGTCACGGGTGGGCCTTTCGGCCTCACCACGATCGTGCCAATCGGCCCCCCGCGTGGGATAGGGTTGCTCGCCAAATTCGACCTACCTAAGTACCCACACGGAGGGTAGACCGGGCGATCGCACCTCGCCGCAGGTCGACTTCGGACACGGGCCACTTTAAGCGACCCGTTCCGTACTATCGGGATAACAGAGCGGTGTTATCGTCAACCTGGACGGTTCGATTAATTATCGGGCGTTTTAGCCCACGACCAACCCTTTACGTGAAGTAAGATGGAGATTCAATAAAGGAAAAGACGAAGCGAAACGGGAAAACAGTTCAACATAAAGCACATTTATTTCGCGGCAAACGGAAAGCACACATATACAATTATACACCAAAAGCAAATGTAAAAGAAGAAGAAGAAACACACAATAATGCACAAAAAGCAAATGTAAAAGCAAAACAATGCAGATCTAGCACCGACTGCCGAGCACACGGCAACACTTCTACAGTTTTACTTGACAGACGGCGCCGACAACACATATACTCAAAGCAAAAGAAAAAGGGACCACCCTCAACGATGATGGGGGCAGAGGGCCTGGGGCCGAGACCGCGTCGAGCCTACCCGTCTGGTGATGAGCCGCAAAATGGCGGTGGCGCCCCGACTCCGCGGGCCTCGCTGGCACTGCCTGGTATGGGGTGGGAACGGGGCCCCCTTCTCGCACTATCTCAGCGCGGGGGGAAACAGGAGGGGGTTGTTGATGCTCGGGGGAAGGAGGATATCTCGCTGGTTCGGGTCCCGCTACGAGCGTCTCCACCGCGACCTCGGTCGCGTTATCGGCCTCCCCTCTCCGCAGCTCCCCGACTCTGACACGAGCGCCCCCTCGACTGCCTTCGCCGCCGCCACCTCTCCAACTCTCCACAGCTCCGTCCAACTGCTTTCTCCGACTCTTCTCTTCACTGACTTCCCAACTCAACTCGATTCACTCTTCCCAACTCAACTCCTCAACTCCACTTGACTCCCAACTCAACTCTACCGACTCTTTGGCGAGCGAACGCGGCCCTTTATAGCCCCCGTGGCTTCGCTCCTTCACCTTCGACCCTTTACGTCTGGATGGCTCCCCATTGGACAGAAGAAAAGTGGGCGTGAATGCTTTTGATCCATGAATCTGCATATAGCGATATTACTCCGACGCACCTGGAGGCGGGGCCAAATCGCCCCATGCTCGCTGATAGGACGGAACAGAAGTGGGCATGAGTCGCTTTTGATCCGATTGCTTCGGAAAGGCTGGCGTTTTTGCACCCGCTGCTCGGTGCGCGCCCTGCACGAGTCCAGGATCGGCGCCCACAAGCGGCGCGGAAATGGCGGTGATGCGATGGTTGCGAGAGCGAGATGTGACGGCAAGGGTCGGGGCTGTTGTTGTGAAGCGGCATTGCGGTTGGTGGTTGTTGTGTGATGGCTGTTGAGACGTGGTTGGTGGTGGTAGTAATGGCGGCTGGTCCAAAATAAAGATAGTAAAAGAAAAACGGCTATCAGGAGGGGTCGCAGTCCGAATGAATGACATTTATTCCCTCTAAACAACGGGTTTGGGCCTAACTTTCACATATACTTACAGAGATATCTCACCTAAGGGACCTGAATGGTGGTTTGCGAATTTCCTCAACCACAACAATATATATATATACATATACATACACACACACACACACACACACACACACACACACACACACACACACACACACACACACACACACACACACACACACACACACACACACACACACACACACACACACGCCGGTAGGCGGCCATGGGTCGCCGAGCATCCGATGACCTTTGACCCCTGATCTGAGTTAATCTAGTACTAAGTACTTACGAAATTGCAATCGAATCGGTTAAACCGTGTAGGAGCAAGGGGGATTTGAATGGTCATTTTGCCAGAAAAATGCACTCATTGACCTTTGACCCCTGACCCAGCCGAGAGGGGTCAATATGTCCTGAAGCAAAGTTGTAGTACTCATTGAGTACGATGTACCTATGAACTTTTATTCATATTGGTTAATCCGTATAGGAGCAAGGGTGCCTTGAATGGTAATTTTGCCCGAAAAATGCACTTATTGACCTTTGACCCCTGCCCTACTCGAGATAGGTCATGATGCAAATGAGCAAAGTTGTCGTACTCATTATGGTCTATAAGCATGTAAGGATTCATTCGATTCGGTTCAACCGTCTTGGAGCTCGTGTACTTTGAATTTTCAGCGGGAATGCTCAATGACCCTCGGACACCCAAGTTGAGAGGGTTACCATTTGGAAAATATAAGATATAGAAAAAAATGGATGCCATATAGCGGATAGAGACTCACCTTAAGATTATGCATACCAAATCTCATCGAGTCCCATCTACTGATAACTACTCGGTATCAATTTGAATGAAAAGTACCGAAAATGCGGTTTGATATCGGAAATCCCCAAAGTCAGAGGGGG
>NC_140962.1:1246266-1301266 GCF_056783735.1 Eptatretus burgeri
CGGCTCTCCTCTCGCTGGTGCCCGGTTCGAATCAGCTTGAAGACCACACGAGGTGGACAGGTCCGAGGCAGGCTCTGGTCTTCAGCTCGCCTTTCTCTCCGAGCTGGAGGCCTCAATAAAGGCTGTGGCCACCGTTGTGTGTGTGTGTGTGTGTGTGTGTGTGTGTGTGTGTGTGTGTGTGTGTGTGTGTGTGTGTGTGTGTGTGTGTGTGTGTGTGTGTGTGTGTGTGTGTGTGCGTCCTTTTCTTTTTCTCTGCAATTTGATACTCCTTGGCCAATCTCCACAATTTTGCATACGTGCTTGGGATACCCGGATTCAGATCATCGGTACCGCTACCCTCTCCCGCCCTCCCAATCTCCACAAGGCAATTCTCTGTATGTATGCAAATGTGTGTATGTCTGAAAAATCACAAAATAAAAACGATAACATGAGACTGAGGAAAAACTGACCTCAAACAAGGATATGAGGCCATTTGGCCCAAAAAGTATAGTTCCACAACAGAGGCTTTTGATGGAAGGTTTTCTCATCTGGTGTGGATAAGATTCCTCCATTCATCAGGATGATATTCTGCAAATCATTGGTGCTGTCGAAACAGTCTCCTTGGCTATTGGGCACAATCCTGGACATGTCACCACTTGAACACAGGATACCAGCAAAGATGGCACTCATTTTGCCGACCTCAAAAGGATGACAGGCAGAATCAACCCCACCTGGTATTAATTCAACAGCTGAATGGGATTTCAAACTCAGGATCCTTGGATCCCAAGCCCACCACCCTAACCATTAAGCCAACACCAGGCATATTCATCCATGATAATTCTGATATACTGTTATTTCAAATTTAAATATACAAAATAAAGTTTATAAATTATAACAATATAATTTATAAGCTACATTGTAAGTTTATAACTTTTAAGATTTACAAAAAGAGAAGAGACTAGTGAAGAGGAAGAACAGGAGGCTCAGGAGTGTCCAGAACGAAAAAATAGCGGTTTGCGAGTGTCTCCTCTGGAGTGATCACTTACAGAGGAGTAATATGCATACAAAGCTGAGAGGCACATTAAAAATTGGAGTGGCAATTGGGAAAGCAGATGAGCATGCTCGAAGCTGACAAAAAAAAAAAATCATGAGTACCAAACCATTTCAGCTGGTACTCATTGGAGAACCTAATTAAAAAAAAACAGTGAACCCCTGGCTATATTCCTGCTTTTGACTTGTGTGTTTTACCCTGAGCAATCATAATTAATGTGACATCATGTATAATATGGTTGTTTGATTTGTTTAAAAAGTGAAGTTTCTAATCCTTTTTATCAAATTTTCTCTTCCATATGAAAAAAAAAAAATAATAATAATAATAATATATCCAGATCGAAACCTACAGTTATGTCAACACTGCACTCTGTCATCTCTTCTGCTCTTGGTTTTGTTTTCATCTGCTCTACCTATATTCACATCTTGCTATCCCAATTCTAGAACCAATGCATTCCCAAATGTATTGCCTAATGGAATGTAGAAAGACCCCATGGTGGAAATATTGAGTCAACACAAGGAGATTCTAAAAGGGTTTATGAAGAGTCAATGAGAAAGAAGATTTATTTTTTTTCTTTTTCAGGAGCGATTAAGGCAGCTGTCAGCTACCTATACACCACTCAACTAAAGGTACGTGTCAGAAGAACCTGTTGTGTGCTTGGAGCAAGAATGCACATCGGGCAGGTACTCCGCCAGTTATACGTAAAAGATCATTATAAAACAACGAATGATGTGACTGAACATTGACGAAGCATTTTGGAGACCCACTTGTTATATTTATTTGTATGCAACCTGTGTCTGCTGGTTGCATTATTTTCTGGGGGCACAGCAATGTCACTGATGCAGTGCCCCTATTATCAGTAAGTTGGTACTCATTTTGCCCATCTCAGAAGGATAACAGGCTGAGTCAACCTACCTGGTATTAATTCAACACCAGAAAGGGGCTTGAATTCAAGATTTTAGGATCTTAAGCCAGCCACCTTAACTGTTAAGCCAATACTAGGCTTGATAAGAAATTGTTATTCAATATTTAGCTCCCTATGTGTTTGTTTGAGTAATACAAGTTATGTCTAAACATTTACGTGATATGACAAATTTTCTCCTGATGATGACAGTTCTCAGCACAATAACAGCTGTTCATTGAAGGCTCACCAAACAGAACTTGCACAAACCTCTGCAGCCTTTGCAACATCCACAGTGAATCAGGTCATGACATGAACTTGAAGCCTCATGTCGGGTGGACCACATTGGTGTCCATCTGTCATTTTTCCAATTCCATCCCCAGTCAGCTGGGATTGGCAGGACTGGATGAGGCAACAAGGCTTGTCCCCAGATGGAGCCTGCTTAAAAGGTGGCTCTCTTGATGTGTTCACAAAATGCAGCCTGGCTAGGAGGGATGTTTTCCATTGTCCTGGAGCTTTAGGTGAAAAGTGTTTGACCTGCTTCATTGACTCGGCTGGATGAACATGTGCGGCTGTACAAAAGTACAACAAACCATTCAATTACATCCAGATCCTTGTCTGACACTGCCTGAGAATTTGTTGATAGATTACAGAACACGTGTAACAGCTGGAAATGCCTTCCGTGTGTCATGTGCTGATTTATGTCTCATTCACAGAAGGCTAATACAGTGTCATACCCAGTGGTGGGATGAAAGAATGGCAAAGCAGTTCAAATGCTTGGGTTCGTGCTGCTGGCAATGATATGAACATATGAGGTATACTTTAAATTCTACCCCACTCCAAAGGCAATCCATAGTTCTTGAAGATTGAGCTTTGTCCTGTTGAAGACAAACAATTGCAATATCTATCAACAGTTCTTATCTATCACTCGGTTGTATCCTTTCTTAGCTGCATGAGCTGCATGAAGAAAGACTCATGTATCGCCTTCTTCATGACTGCATGTTGTATTTCCATGGCCGACAACTCGTGGATGCATCCCATATCCATGCATATCTCTCGTAGTTTGTTTCGGACATACCTGCCCCATAAAACAATGAGGTACTTAACAGTTTGTGCTTGTGATATAACATAAGGGATGAAACATTTATTACATAATCCTCAGATGTTTTGCACTTTCCAGGAGACAATATGTTAACGATAACCATTCCATCCCTTATCTGGACATCCACTTCAGGCAGCTGAACTGGTGTGTCCTCCTCTCGATACTGGAGGAGATCCAATCGTGATATACCAGAAGTTTTCCTCCTGAAGATAAATACTGTGCACATGCTTGTTTCTCGTGCTTGAAGAATTCCCTCAAGTTCCTGTCTCTGGACTTGCTTCCTTCCCAAATGGGTTCCGAAATCGAGGAAGGTCGTTTCTATGTATTGTGTCTGTATTTGGTTTTATACAATCCTTCAGAATCTGCTGCTTGTATTTATCATACTGTAACTTTCCTATCTGGTAGGTATTCTTGACAGATCCCACTACACTTTCTGGCAAGATGTCCTTATTGTCCAAAATCAGTAGATCCATACTATCATCCAATAATGGATTTCCCATTTCCTCAATCATGGCTACAAGTACATTGACATCCTTAGCCAAAGAACATTGAACACCAGGAAATTATTTGTGATGGCATATATCCTCTATTTTAGTCTTCATGAAGGTAACCTAAAACTCTGTAACCACTCGTGCAATCTCGGGCCCTGATATCATCCAGTGTCGTAGAGCTGCAGGATCTACAGTTAAGCCAACTGCACCACTCTCACCCTTGATCATTTCATTCTGCTATTCGTGGTTGTGATCCAGAGCTATCATTGAAAACAAAAGATTTGATTTTTTTGGACAAACTTGCCCTGTTGGAATTGTTCATAAACATTGGAATGTTTCAGTAGGAGAGCCAACATATATTGGATGTGCACTGGAACACATTGAGCATAGTTGCATTAATCCATGGAAAGCCTGGTGTTGGCTCAGTGGTTAGGGTGGCTGCTTGGGATCCTAGGGTCCTGAGTTCAAGCCCCATCGGCCGCTGAATTAATACACCAGGGGGGTGACTCAGCCTGTCATCCTTCCAAGGTCGGCGAAATGAGTACCAGTTCCAGTGTGTGTACTGGTAGAGGGGCACTGCATCAGCGACACAGTCGTGCTTCAAGAAATGATAGCTACCCCGGAAGCTAAGCTGCCATACGACCACCACCAATCCATGTAAAAAAAAAAAAACCATGGAACAAGTTGGCCAAGTGTTTGTACATACAGGGAAAAGTTTCTCTCACATAGGGACCGTATATATTGCATAACCATAAGCTCTAAATGTAAAGCTGTACCCCAGAAATTTAAGCTGTGGGTGTGGCGATGACTGTTTATCGCTCCATGTTTGAAAATCCTGTGGTTCATTCGAGCCATGATCAGTGCTGGTGTATGTTGCATATGCATTCATCTGTAAAATATAAAGCCCCCGCTGTCTCTTAATTCAGCATGGTGTGTTCTGGTTACATGTGATACTGTCAGCATCACATCTGCCTTTCCTGAAGTAGTTATGTTGGCTTGAACTAAGGTAGACGTCCACTACTGTCTTCCAACTACTTTCCAAGTGTTTTCAAAGCAGCCATTTCAATGTGTAATCCTCCCATCATCACAACATACTTGTAAAGCAGATTCAATGGGAAGTTCCTGGCACATATAGCAAAGACAAGAGAGAACAGCAGTTGATCCATTGCAATGATGAGAGTCTGACCAGGGTTAACGTGTTCAACAGAATTTTTGATTACCTTCATAACATGAAAAATCATCCCCGTTACATGTGCCGTGCCTGTTCATGGAATAAGGGGAATAGCGCTGTGAGCTAAAGGTCTGGTAGGTTTTGTAAATTTGCAAAAACATCAGTCATACATTTCAAAACACAATTTTATCCTATCACATACAAGATACCAAATGGGTCTTGCTTTGATTTCAATCTACATATCATAAAATACTTGCACACCAATTTTGATACTTGTATCACAATTTGAGTAATTAATCTAAAATATGACGGTTCTCCACCGACGAGAATGGACATTGTGAGAACCATTCACTACGAAGAAGGCAAGTTGTTGTGGGATTGGCAACAACAATTCTTAAGGCTAGATTTTCTTCTGCATAGCCTTGTTTAACCAACACCCTTCAAGTCACAGGATCAGCAGTAATTGTATATACTGTGATGGTAAAGACGCAGCAGAACACATGCTTTCACACAGGGTTCAATAGGCATAGCTCATTAGCCCTTGCTGTGAGAAAACTGTTCAAATAAATAATTTATATTACATTATTGCGCAGATGGCAAGGAGATTTTCACAGTATATATATTTTCATTTTAAAGTAGTATAAAAAACGTTATTTCATTTTAAAAATTATTCTTGTAACTATGAGGACAGTTCAAAGTATACCTGCACTTTGTCATCCCAATATACAAATACTTTTTCACAAACGGTGAAACTTTCACTATGTCGCAACATACTCCTCAGCAACAAGACACTTGTCTACTCTAAATCGATCCATCCATTGGGACCATACTCTGTGCAGAGCATGGGTGCTGCCTCAGCAGTCTCCTTGGCTATTGGACACAATCCGGGATGGATCTCCACTCCGACACAGCATACCAGCAAGCTGGCACTCATTTTGCCGACCTCAGAAGGATGACAGGCAGAGTCAATTTCACTTGATATTAATTCAACAGCCGAGGGGGATTTGAACTCAGGATCCTAGGATCGCAAGCGCACCACCCTAACCATTAAACCAACACCAGGCATCTACTCTAAATGGTATTGCCAAATTATCTAGACCCCTCTATGCTCACCTAAATACAGAGCATCCAATAAGCAAGGAAGATGGCAGATGGCAGCTTTTCATTGTGCATTGTACCTGACTGCGATTCAAAGTTGGAAATTGGGAATGTCGTGGTGGGACATGCTGTTACAACTTTACAACATAACTGAGCTGCAGGACGTCGTGGCAGAGGAGCAGAGGATGTTCCAGTCCAGTGCACCGACGCGTGGTTTTACACATCACAGCCTGGAGCTACCCTCTTCGTGGTCTACAGTGTGTGGCAAGAGGGCAATAGCACCTCGGGTAGGGTAGGCACCATCTTGCATCACACCGTACAAGTGCGATGGCCTTCCTGGCCTTCGAAGATGACAAAGGAGATGCTCTGGCCAAGGTATACAAATATGACTGTGACAATGAT
Organism: Eptatretus burgeri; assembly: GCF_056783735.1. Classification (NCBI taxonomy): domain Eukaryota; kingdom Metazoa; phylum Chordata; class Myxini; order Myxiniformes; family Myxinidae; genus Eptatretus; species Eptatretus burgeri. The sequence goes on from NC_140962.1 coordinate 1,252,462, forward strand.
GCTGTACATCTGTTACAGGCTGCATAAATTGTGAGAAGGGACATATTCACAGAATGACAACAATTTACCGGCTCCTTTTCTGATAAATGCCAAGAAGGCAGTGTCTCAACACTCCTCTTGACATTGGTCTCAATGATTATTGAAGGACCCAGTATCAATGACTTGGCACGACGATGTTCTGCAGCATCCCTTACAATAGCACAGCTGCTCAAATTCAACAGCGTCAAGCGTGTCAGAAAATAATCACATCATGTTGCCAATGTCAGACAGTGTCAAGCAAGAAACCCCTTTACCAATTGATACATGTTGGTTTGATGATTCACACTCACACTAGAAAAAGACAGCTGGTGGACACGATGGCTGGCTTCGGGATGAGTATCACCTCTGACCGAGTTCTCAGAATCTCTGCAGAAATGGGCAATGGCATTTGTGAGTGATTTTGATAGGAGAAGGTTGTCTGCCCACCAAGCCTCTCGGAAGGAGTTTTCACACTACAGCAGCTGAAGATAACATTGATCATAATCCCAGCTCCATCACAGCACAAGATTCTTTCCATGGAACGGCGATCTCCCTTATACAACACCCGACCTATGCAGGACAGGGGAGATATAAGGGAAGTGTGATCATCGGGGGTACATCCAATGTCAGAACCATTGGCCAACTTCCACAGCAGTACACTGAGGTGCAGCCAGTCACATCTTATGCCAATAAATCTTCTGTTCCACAAGGAACTAAATGTTCACTGCAGAAAACCTTTCTTTGTGATGAGGTGGACAAAGAGAGAGTGTGGCTCAAGTCAGTGAGACAGGCGCATGTCAAGAAAGATGATGATGGAAGTCCAAAATCCATCTCATGGGCTGCACACCATGTGCTACATCAACAAACTGAGAACTTGGTAATCACTCCTATTCTATGACCAGGCTCACTCGGTGACCATGATTTGCCATTCACTGGATGTTGTCAAAGCAGCAGTCAACCACCTGAATTAAGATGAAGCTGCAGTCATCACCTTGGACCAGCCACTGTTTGCAATAGCCAAACATATCCAGTGGAAATGGCCTGAGAGATATGGTGAAGAAAACTGTCATGATCCTGGATGGTATTCTCTACTTAACTCTTCTTTCAACCAAGCAAGAGCAGTTTGTAATTCTTCTGGGGTAGCCATAATGTCAAAACAATGACAAGTATCAAATATACAGTGGTGGGAAAATCAAATCACCAGTATTACAGAACAGTTCCAAATTAAATTCAACACAAGCTGATAATGTAGATTTCTCTCACCAACTTAGCAGGAATTTTGACAAATTAGCTAAAAAGGCTGCTGCTGTGATTTTGCTTTGTTTATGGGCTTGTTGCTGTTCTAATTTAGGATATTCATGAAAGAAAGTTATTTTTTAAAGTTGCAAACGAGAGAGAAATGGTTCTAATCAGAGGCCACGGTTGCCGTCCTACGAGTTGCGAGGCAGAGTTATCTGTGGCCGGCGACTTCAGGACCGGAGGTCCGGTAAAGTGCCGAGGAGATCTCTGATGATAAATCCAGACCTGGGATCCATAACAATATATTTTAAGGTTAAAGAGCCATTAGAAAATGGGTGGCGATGTCCATTGGTCTGTTAACATTTCAGTTTTCTTGCCTCTCCCCCTTATTACGGGGACGATTATTTTGAAACTGGCCATCAGAGCTGCTCGGATCTATTATTTAATCAGCATTTTGCTGGCTTTCCTATATAGATTTAGATATAGAGATATAGAGATATAGAGATAGAGATAGACATAGAGATAGATATAGATATAGATATAGATATAGATAGAGAACATAATGAGTGCTGTGCAGCACTTTGTTATATCTGATGGGCCACAAGTGGAGTAATCATGCAGTAGTATTTCACGAACGATAGCGAGTAAATAGCAACACAAATACTCCGAGGGTTACCCATCTGATATCAAGAGTGACCGTACACAATGCCAGTTAGGACTTATATTTATGCCAGGGTCTCTAGAATGTAATTGTTTGGATGGAAAACAGCTTAGCTCTTCAATGCAAAATTTGCTCGATCGATGATGTCAAAATAGCGATTCCACACTCCAAGATGTCTGCCGTGAGTTTCACATGCCACTGGAGGAAATGACCAGCATGTCCATTCTACTGTATATTTCTATAGTCAAAACAGTCTATTAATGCACTGCGTTCAGTATTACTCTACTTTAACATTCCCCACGCAAGGCCGCCCAAATGGATCAACATCGATGTCAAAAACACTTGGAAAGCAGATGGCTGAAACATACTTTCTTACCTTTTCAAGGGTTTTGCTTGAAAATCGAAGTACAGGGAAAAGGGTTGACAAGATAATATAATAAATGGAACAAACTAAGCGAGTCAAAAGACAAAAAGGAAGAATGGTGATATGCAAATTTATATGCAAGAAGGAGAAATCAAATGCAAAACCTAACCAACTGGGCAACCCAGATCACACTTATACAACACAATAATGCAGGCAGAACTTCCCTTCGTCTCTACGATGCACAGTGTGGATGCAGGACACGATGCAGCCCACTTTAGAAACCAGGAGGGAGATGAGAGGCAGCAACGAAGGTGTCCAAAGATAAAGTAACAGCCACAGCAGGGCCAGCAATCAGTCAGCCTTCAACCAGGACATGTGGTCGTCTTCGTTCTTTTCCACAACGAGGTCTCCTGGTCGGCCCTTATTCTTCCTCTAAATACTGAGGTCTTTCTTCCCCTCTCAAAAGGCATGATGGCTCCTTCTCCTCTCCAAAGGCAGGGTGATACCAGCTTGGGTCTATCCCAAAGCCACCATAGACCACAAGAACATCTCCCTCACGAACTCCTTTGTGGACCATTTCCTCAAGCTTCTCTTGGTTCTCTTCTCTGGTGGACTGCAGTTCTCTTCTTCCTCTTGGGTGGAGTCCTCCTGCCCATGGAGCAGCCCCAATAAAAATTAATGTATTAGAAAATATTTTATTCAGGGCTTCACAGCCCACTGTGCTGCCATGACTGACACACTTGCCAGCGAGATCATAATTGGCCTCTTTGTACACGACATGTGTGCCTCTGTGATGGGAAGTCCTCAACAAGCTCTGCCTACAAACAAGAGGTATTTACGCATACATAATTAATCTGTCTACACTGTCTATGAATTATACTATGAATTATAGGCAGTATAATTATATACTGCCTCCTCAAGGTTACGTGTAACAAATTACTTATTCTGACAGATCCCTTTTGCATGGCAATCTAATTAAATCTACGTGAAACACACAGACCACACGATACTTATCACAGTCTAGCTCTTGATCCCTGCCCCCCCCCCCCTTTTCCACGTAACAGTACGTTTGTCCCTTTTTCAATTATTTATCATACAAAGGTTGAAATAATTGTACAAATACGATAATTATCGTATGTCTGACAACCCTGGGTCGGAGCATGGTGTCTTTTCCGCAAGTTGCCCAAGGGGCGAATTTGGTTTTCATCCAGGTCGGTGGATTGAAAACAAGGTTGAAGCTTTCTCTACTGATGGCTTTGAATGGCCTCCTGGGGGCTGTGGGTGCTTTCGAGGAGGAAGGCCATATGGTAGAGGGGATAGCCATGCTGATTGATGTGGCATTGATGGAGAGCTTGGTTCTGGTGGAAGTGAGAATTGTGAAAATGAGCACAATGGCTTGGGACTGAAAAAAAGGTATGGGGGGAGTATATCTCACTGGAGTCCCTATATTATATACCAGGAGTAGACATGATTCGTCCCAAAAATTCTGGTCGCCTGGTGCCACTGTTTCTGCCAATTGCTCATTGAGTGAGCACACGAGAGCTCATCATGTACAACAAATGGACAAGTTGTGCGTGTGTGTGTGTGTGTGTGTGTGTGTGTGTGTGTGTGTGTGTGTGTGTGTGTGTGTGTGTGTGTGTGTGTGTGTGTGTGTGTGTGTGTGTGTGTGTGTGTGTGTGTGTGGCAAGTTTTTTTTGTGGAGTGTTACTGGAGCTTTCTGATGTGGAGCGAATGTGATACACCTAAATGATCATCACAATCTCCTGAGTTGATTCGGCTCGTTAACTACAAATATTTCGGAAGAATTCCCATGTTTTAAATGCACACCATGTTAAGATGTATACTGCATGAAGCAGCTTAATAGGTAGTTCCATGGCATGGCATTCTAATAAAATAAAATAAAAAGCAAAACAATGATGACATTGTAACAAAACATATTAATACAAATAATATTAACAATAATTATAATAACAATAATAATACTAGACGACCCGTGAACCCGTTGGGTTCCCGTTGTGACAGCGTTTGTTTCAAAAATCATTTCAAAAAAAGAAAAGAAAAGATAGCTCCAGCGAACTATACCGCTGAGGTTGTTTGCATTGATCAAATAATCCCGAAGAGTACTTGACTGAATCTGGAATTGATTTTTTAATCATTTTTTTGTTGCTCGATTTTAACAAAATGCGATACTGCACACCGCAGGCAAATGGTGAGTAAGGTGGCCCTAAAATTTTTGTACTATTGTGTACTGTTTTGGCTGTATTTCAGGAACATACATACATAACATACAAGATGAGAGTTTTAGTAATATTTAGATAATAGTAGTATCATTTGGCAATAATAATCACAAACGTATACATGCCAGCCCTGGCACAAACTCATCTGGGCTTGGTGAAAGGCAAGCTAATGTTCAAGCAGTATGGCAGGCAGGTGTATACAAGGCCACGAAGGCCAATTAAAATTTGGTCTTATGGACCAACCGGATCACTCGTTGTTTTTACAATGACAGAATGCTTTGCCATTGGATGCACATATCGATCAGAGTGGAGTTTTAAAATGTGTAGATTCCCTGCAAATGCCAGAAGGTAATTTTTTGGGGGGAAGAATAAAGTTCGTCGTCTGAGATGGAGACAGACTTCAGAGTGGTTTATGTGCCAGGTAAGTTAGTGTCCCGTGTGTGGACAATTATGCGTGATCCTGTAATCATATTGTAGTCGGCATTCGGGTATGACTTGTAAACAGAAATAAATCATCATAGAAACATCTATAGATCATTTATGACATGTCAAGAACATCCTGGAACAGTTGCTTATAAGCAAACACATCAGTTGTTTGTCTGTAACTTGAGTTTGCTTACTTATTTATTCTAATTAGTTTAAGCATTGGAGTTAACATTGCTCAACAGTAAGTCACAGACTATGACATGGTTAATCCTTACTACAATTCACGGACCAGTGTTTGTGTGTTTTTTGTGTTTCTTATGCGACTCCTCCTACAGTTCTGGGCAGATTACATCCAGACTTGCTACATAGGATCAGCATGACCCCAATTCGTGTATCAGGGTGTTTTTATCTTTGCCAGTGGTAATGGGGGGGGGGGGGGGAGGGAGGCAAATTCTCCATGTAAATGTGTAGCATGTTCCTGTCCCCATGTTTTCCAGTGCAGGGAGGTGTTTTGAACTATAAGCAGAAGGTATGTTTTTGCTTCATGCACGTAACCCCGGTTATTTTTTTGCCTCTACAGAGCTGTCAGTTGCCTAGACACCGCCAAAATAAAGGTATGCATCAGAAGAACGTGTTGCCGGCTTGGAAGAAGATCGCCCATCGGGCTGGTACTCTGCCAGTTCCAAAATAATTAAGGATCCATTTGCCTTCAGCTTCACCTTGCAGTAAAGCCGTACACAGTATTGTATTGAAGGTTTGTTGAATCCAAACAACTTTGTAGAGAAATCGGAACAGTGGAAGGAAAATGGAGAAAACGAGAAGGGAGTAATGGAGTGTACTGTATTAGTGAGCTGTGGGAAAAGAGAAACCATGGAAGATGAGAGATTTAATGGGAATAGAAAATAATTCAGGATTACATTACATTCATTTTTTTAGTGCCACATTACTTATGTTAAATTAAATTAAGAGCTCGGAAAAAAAGAAACTTCCTCAGTTATGGCTCATCTCCATTTTAAAGCAGCCCTCTTCAATTCCTTCTTTGTTCTAAATTTCTTTTTTCCTGTTCTGTTTGATTACAATGAAAAACTTTCCCTTTCCATATCTTCTCAAGGGGCTGTCAGGATGGCATAGGCCTCAGGGTATGCACACTCGCCACAAAGCATTCTAGCATGGATTTAAATCTCTGCCCAGCTACAAACTGTCATCCCAGTGTTTCACAAGTAGGGTGATTCTTCAATGTGTGTAATGGATGGATATTATAAACGGGGTGTTCCGTCTGCCAGCATTAGTGGTTTAATTTGTTGTCTTTTACATGAGTTGGTGTCTATCTTTGAGTTGATGGAAGAAGTTAAAGCTTTGGGCCGGATGAACATGTGGGAGTATTGAAGGAGCTGGCAGAGCAGATGAGCATGATAGTAACATTCTACTTATCTGCTCTGCCAACATGAGCTCTTGTCATTGATGTATTGAAGGAATGCCTTTCCTTGTACAATGTGATAGCCATTGTTCACAAGAACAGCCACATCACTGATCCAGCCAGACTTCAACCGGTTGTCGGAATCCAAACTTTTCCATGCCTTCACATCTTCCCGGATGTAAATATAAGATAACTCGTATAAAAGCTCGTCAAAAAGACAGGTTGGAATTATTTTATTTGAAATATTCATGGAGACTGGATGATATGATGTTTTGTGGTGTTGCGGCCTGGGGTCGGGGCGAGAGGACGACGAGGGGGGTGAAAGCTATCTCGGGTTCCCACCAGACTCTCCGGAATCGCAGGCCATCGCACACAGATAACTCCGTGACGCGGCAGGTCGCTAATCGACCATAAATGCCAATAATTCAACCACGTGATCTGGAGTCTTTCGTCTGAGGTTTAAACAGTTACCTAATTACCAGGGAACACGCCCACGGTACACCTTGTCCGAACCGGATCACCTTACCGGGTCAGATGCAGCTGAGTGACACTGCCAAAGATTGCTCACTCTGCTGAGCGATCCCTCCTTGAGAGTTGGTGCATTGTATCCTGCTTGGTTACGGTGCCGAGCACAGCGCATGCACCGGTCCAGAGAATAGACGAGGCCACCAGGCGAGAGGAAGGGCGGTAGGTGGACCCAGCAGACGAGAAGGCAGGAGGTGGAGCCAGCGGTGAGAATCAGCAGGCGGGGTCAGGCGGGTGGGACAGGCGGAGCATCAGGGGAATGTAGAGATCACAGCTTTTGAAGCAAGGCGAGCGTGCCGAATGGCTTCGCGATCCGGCTTTTATAAAGGTCCATGGTGTAGGGTGGGGGCGACGACCCAAAGCGATGGTCGTCACCCGAATCGTGCACTCCCATTGGACCCAGGTCACCATGCGGCCCGGCCGCCATGGCTGGAAGCTGCCTCATTTTACATCGGGCGAGACATGGCTGAGCTGCAGAATTGTCCCGCTCCGAACCCGGTGATATGAATCGCCTTGCACCGAACTCCCGGGCCGTGCTCTGGCGACTGGCCAAGAGTTACGTTGGCCCCGCATGCCCATTCGGGCACCTCCGGTGCTCCGCAGTTGGTGACTGATCAATGCGCTTGTCCTGTCCGTACGCCATGCGGTCCAAGCAATCTGGGTCGTACAGCATGCATCTGCTTGGTGGCGGCTGCATCAAAGCGGAGGTGCGAGAAGATCTCTCCCGTTCACGGGAGATACTGGTGGCCGTGGTGGCGAGCGGAAATCAATGGTAAGATGCCGTTGTAAATCAGTGCACAGACCCGAATAAAGATGTGCGCCATGTGTGTCCCGTACAGTGCGATGGTAATTATCACGGGGCTGCGCACACGTCTTTTATTGCGCATGTCGTTATTACATAGCGGTGATCTTCACAGGCGACCGCCTGAGCGCGGAGCCAGCCCCGATCTGTGTCATGGATTAAAGGAAAGGATTGGATATAAATCAGGGCTGAAAAGAAGACATATAATTATTAGATGCAGATTCAAATGGGTAGAGGTTATAATAACTAGACGACCCGTGAACGCGTTGGGTTCCCGTTGTGACAGCGTAGAGGTAGAGGTACAGTGCGTAGAGGTTATCACTTTGCTGCACGCGTCCCGTGCAGACTGGTGGTGGAGTTTATTGTTGTGATTTTCACAGGCGGCCATCTGGGTGCGGTGCCTACTTTGATTTATTTCATGGATAAGAGGAAAGAGTTGGAAATAAGATAGAGATTGAAAGGAAAATGGAGATATAATTAGACCAAGCTTTAAGACCCACACAATGCACTTCCTCCAGTTTACCCATTATACATGAGGGAAAGGTCTAACTGCACGTATACTCATGAAATAACTGTCTGGGGATCACTGTATATTGGTGCTTTTGCTTTGGAGGTATGCGGTTTCCAGAACCGCTACAGTAGCAAGAAAAAGTGTTATTTTAAAACACTATATGTACATATGTGATGATGAATATTTGATTTTCTGGGACATTTCATTTTAAAGGTACAGCCTTTAAAATGAAACATCCCAGAACTTAAACTTTAAGGTACTTTATTTATTAGACATCCCAGGGACATAAATGAACACTTGTTTTACGCTGTGCGCGTTACACATCACATGCAGTGAATTTCACCTCCCTGCCTCTTGTCTTCTTCTTTCGGCTGCTCCCGTTAGGTGTCGCCACAGCGGATCATCCGTTATGATCCGCATACCGATTTGGCACAGGCTTTATGCCGGATGCCCTTCCTGACGCAACCCTGGTCGCCTCTTACGACACAGGGACAAGGATTGGGTTTCGCCATGATTCTGGGCTGCCCTACACCCTCTCATAGCGCGGCCCAACGCAGAGCGCCCGTCCTCAAACGATCCTCCAACCCAAGCCTCCGAGTAGCCAGATTACAGGCGCACACCACTACGCCCGGTACCTCCCTGCCTCTTGTATTTAATGTTATTTTTAAAACGTTTCTGTCCACTGCCGTTGAGTCTTGGTTTGCAAGTCACCATCTTCAATTCCAATAGAAGAGATGGAATTACTCTTTTATGAAAAATGTTTTTCAATTTTTTTTTTTTAATCCTTAAAAATAGACTGCAGTGAACACACAGTCGTGGTAAAAGATTGGCCTTGAAAGCCCTGCTCAAAATGCCCTTATGAAGGGGGACAGACAAATACACACATACACACTGTTTTATATAGGTAGATTAAATTTGAATAGAAAATGGTTGGAAAGTTCATCTTTCTTCTGGACCATGCTCTATTCAGCAATGCATGTGGGTCTGTGTTGCCTACAATCTGTAATGTTACAATATCGCTCCCTCGACAATGTGTCCAACATATTGACGTATCCAAGCTGCAGGACAGCTTCAACCGTGATTATTTGGCCATGAAAGCACACAAAGCACAATAACTCAACCAATTGTGAATGGACATTCGTCTTTTGTTTTTGGACTCCAATATGGCGGCAGTATTGCAAAGATGAATCTTGTGAATTCCTTCCCCATAATTGGTCTTCATGGGGCTCCAGACCCTGATAAATGATGAATAATGAAGATGGAGATGCATGGTGGTGACACATATTGGTGAGATCACTAAACAACCTCCATTAGTGAATTCAGAATTCATGAACTATTATTTCAATGAAAAATAAAGGGTTTCCTTCAGACCCCCTATTTCCCACATACATACAGTAAGGCACCAAATATTTGAAAAGTTGGATTTCAGAAGAGCTCGTTAAAATCAAAACATGCAAATATGATATCTGTTTATACATATTGTTGCGAATTCGCGCCCGCTGGCGTGCGAACGGCCACGTAACTCGAATCGCGGCACGTCGCCCACCGGACGGACAATTCTGTCGTGACCCTCTCGGACTAACGCCGGGAGCTAGTCACGGGTGGGCCTTTCGGCCTCACCACGATTGTGCCAATCGGCCCCCCCGTGGGATAGGGTTCGCCAAATTCGACTTACCTAAGTACCCACACGGAGGGTAGACTGGGCGATCGCACCTCGCCGCAGGTTGACTCCCGGCACGGGCCACTTAAGCGACCCGTGCCGTACTATCGGGATAACCAAGCGGTGTTATCGTCGGCCTCGACGGTTCCGATTAATTATCGGGCGTATTAAGCCCACTACCAACCCTTTACGTGAAGCAAGATGGAGATTCAATTCAAGAAAATACGAAGCGAAACGGGAAAACAGTTCAACATGATGCACATTTATTCCGCGGCACACGGAGAGCACACATATACAATTACAACAATTATGCACCAAAAGCAGATGTAACAAAAGAAACACAACAATGCAGATCTACAACCGACTATGCGTGCACACGGCAACACTTACACAGTTTTACTTTACAGACGGCGCCAACAACACATTTACTCAAAAGCAAAAGAAAAGGGTCACCTTCAAAGACAAGGGGGCAGACGGGGCCTGTGGGCCAATATTTGCGCGGGACCTGAAAGAGCGGTCAGGTCCGCAAGACCGGGTGGATCCTACCCGTGTCTTTGTGATGAGCCGCCAATGTGGTGGCGTGGCGGCGCCCCGACTCCGCGCTACTTCGCGGGTTTCGTTGGCACTGCTTGGAGTGGGGTGGGAACAGGGCCCCCCTTTTCGCACTATCTCAGCGCGGGGGGAAAAAAGGGGGGAATTGTTGATGCTCTGGGGAAAGAGGATAGCTGGCTTGCTTGGGTCCCGCGACGAGCGATTCCACTGCAAGCTCGTCGCCGACAGCTTGCTCGGCGGCTCGTCGCCGCCCTTGCCTCCCGACTCACTCCCCGCTCCTCCAAGGCCAACTCTGCGCTCAAACCGACTCGACCGCGCTCCAGGCTTCCTCTCTCTGCAGCTCCCCGACAGACTCCGAACCCCGACAGACTGCGAGCTCCACTCGGCTCTCCAACCTCTCCAGACTGACTCTTCTCAACTGACTGCCGCTGCCACACTCTGCTCTCCAAAACTGACTCTTCCCAAATTCGCCCCGCGCTTTATAGTCCGGCAGGAGAACCCATATGCAAATTTCTGGATCAGAACGAGCTCGGGGGTGGAGCCAAGCTCGCCCATTGGACGGAGAAAAAGGGGCGTGAGTCTCCCCTGATCCGAGAATTTGCATATCCCGATTCTACTCCGACGCGCCTGGAGGCGGGGCCAAACCGCCCCGCGCTTGCCGATTGGACGGATCAGAAGTGGGCGTGTATCATTGCTGATCCGAATTCTCCTCGGAAAGGCCGCACTTTGCACTCGCGGTTCGGCGCGCGTCCCGTACGAGGCCATGACAGCCTGACGCTCGGCGTTCACAAGTGGTGCGGGAATGGCCGCAGGAGAGGTGAAGGTGGTGGAGGGTTTGTTGTGGTGGTTTATGGCCATGGCGATGTTTGGAATGGCGGTGATGCGATGTTTGCGGGAGTGAGTTGTAAAGGTAAAGGTCGTGGCTGTTGGCGTTGTTTTTGTTGTGAAGCGGCGTTGTGGTTGGTGGTTGTTGTGTGATGGCGGTTGAGACGTGGTTGGTTCAAAATAAAGATAGAACAGAAAAACGGCTATCTCAAAGGGTCGCAGCCCGAATGAATCACATTTATTCCCTCTAAACAACGGGTTTGGGGCTGACTACACATGTACTTACAGAGATATCTCACCTACGGGACCTGAATGGTGGTTTGCAAATTTCCTCAACCACAACAATACACACACACACACACACACACACACACACACACACACACACACACACACACTTCTTCTTCTTTCGGCTGCTGCCGTTTGGGGTCGCCACAGCGGATCATCCGTATGATCCGCATAGTGATTTGGCACATGTTTTACGCCGGATGCCCTTCCTGACGCAACCTTGGTCACCTCTTATGACACAGGGATATGGTACACCTATTTTAACCGGGCTATACACCGGCCCAGTATACTGGTACTCATTTCGCCGACCCCGGAAGGATGACAGGCTGAGTCAACCCCCTGGTGTATTAATTCAGTGGCCCAACGGGGCTTGAACTCAGGACCTTTTGGATCCCAAGCCGCTGCCCTCACCACTGCGCCAACACCAGGTGTGTATATATATATTGTTGCGGATTCGCGCCCGCCGGCGTGCGAGCGGCCACGTAACTCGAATCGCGGCACGTCGCCCACCGGACGGACAATCCCGTCATGACCCTCTCGGACTAACGCCGGGAACTAGTCACGGGTGGGCCTTTCGGCCTCACCACGATCGTGCCAATCGGCCCCCCGCGTGGGATAGGGTTGCTCGCCAAATTCGACCTACCTAATTACCCACACGGAGGATAGACCGGGCGATCGCACCTCGCCGCAGGTCGACTTCGGACACGGGCCACTTTAAGCGACCCGTTCCGTACTATCGGGATAACCGAGCGGTGTTATCGTCAACCTCGACGGTTCGATTAATTATTGGGCGTCTTTAGCCCACGACCAACCCTTTACGTGAAGTAAGATGGAGATTCAATTAGAGAAAAGACGAAGCGAAACGGGAGAAACAGTTCAACATAAAGCACATTTATTCCGCGGCAAACGGAAAGCATACATATACAATTATACACCAAAAGCAAATGTAAAAGTGACACGGCAATTCTGCACAAAAAGCAAATGTAAAAGTGACACGACAATTCTGCACAAAAAGCAAATGTAAAAGAGAAACACAATGCAGATCTACTACCGACTACCGAGCACACGGCAACACTTATACAGTTTTACTTCACAGACGGCGCTGACAACACGTATACTCAAAGCAAAAGAAAAAGGGACCACCCTCAACGATGAGGGGGGCAGACGGGCCTGGGGCCGAGACCGCGTCGAGCCTACCCGTCTGATGATGAGCCGCAAAATGGCGGTGGCGCCCCGACTCCGCGGGCCTCGCTGGCACTGCCTGGAAATGGGGTGGGAACGGGGCCCCCTTTTCACACTATCTCAGCACGGGGGGAAACAGGAGGGGGGTTGTTGATGCTCGGGGGAATGAGGATATCTCGCTGGCTTGGGTCCCGCGACGAGCGTCTCCACCGCGACCTCGGTCGCGTTACCGGCCTCCCCTCTCCGCAGCTCCCCGACTCTGACACGAGCGCCCTCTCGACTGCCTTCGCCGCCGCCACCTCTCCAACTCTCCCACTCTCCTCAACTCCGTCCAACTGCTTTCTCTGACTCTTCTCTTCTCAACTCTCCTTGACTGACTCAACTACTGCCTTTTCGGCGAGCGAACGCGGCCCTTTATAGCCCCCGGGGCTTCGCTCCTTCACCTTCGACCCTTCACCTCTGGCTGGCTCCCCATTGGACAGAGAAAAAGTGGACGTGAATGATTTTTGATCCGCGAATCTGCATATAGCGATTATACTCCGACGCACCTGGAGGCGGGGCCAAATCGCCCCACGTTCGCTGATAGGACGGAACAGAAGTGGGCGTGAATCGTTTTTGATCCGATTTCTTGGAAAGGCCGGCGCCTTTGCTCCCGCTGCTCGGTGCGCACCCTGCACGAGTCCAGGATCGGCGCCCACAAGCGGCGCAGGAATGGCGGTGATGCGATGGTTGCGAGAGCGAGATGTGACGGTAAAGGTCGTGGCTGTTGTTGTGAAGCGGCGTTGCGGTTGGTAGTTGTTGTGTGATGGCTGTTGAGATGTGGTTGTGGTGGTAGTAATGGCGGCTGGTCCAAAATAAAGATAGTAAAAGAAAAACGGCTATCCTGAAGGGTCGCAGCCTGAATGAATGACATTTATTCCCTCTAAACAGCGGGTTTGGGCCTAACTACACATATACTTACAGAGATATCTCACCTACGAGACTTGAATGGTGGTTTGCGAATTTCGTCAACCACAACAATATAAACCGTCTCCCCCACCAGGTTTTCTGGTGAGGAGGGTGTTTGGATATGGACACCCAGCAGGATTAAAAACAAAACCTGTCAAAGGGCGGAGGAGCTCCTTGTGAGCCAACGGCCATCCATATCTAGTGCCCAACTGTGTCTGCGGACGTCCTCCTGCAGTTGGGTTACTTCTTATTAGGAGGTTGGTGGCAGGATTTGCACTCCAGCCACCGTAAAACGCTTCATTCCGCAAAACGCAAAAACGCAAAAAAATCTGAAAACCCACTCCGTGGGAGTACCTCCTGTGCAGCTTCCCTTCGCAGGGCAGCTCACCGGATGATGGGATTGGGGCAAAGCCTTCGGGACCCCCAATCTTTGATAGGAGGGAAACCACGGGGTAACATCCCTGGGTCAGATTGCGGGAGAGTGTGTCGGAGTGGTGCTGAGGTGTCGTCCACCAGACGGCGGTCTCCTTGGGTTAACCTGAGGCGGTCCCTTCGGGTGGGTGCCTGGAATGTCCTATCCCTAAGAGAGGATGATCACCTGTCTCTGTTATCATCTGAGCTCAAGCGTTTGGACATCGGGATTGCAGCTCTCTCTGAGGTTCGGAGACCGGATTGCGGCGAGATAATGGTGGGTGGTTACACCTACTATTGGTCTGGTCGCTCTGATGGTTACCATACCCAAGGAGTTGCTGTAGCTGTGGCCAATAAGCTGACCCCAATGATAATTGAGGTAACACCGGTCAACGAGCGTATTATGAGATTAAGGATTCGTCACTCCTTAGGTGTCATTTCCCTGGTCTCTATTTATGCTCCGACTGAGGCGAGTGATCTTACCGTGAAGGATGCATTCTACGCCACACTCGAGTCTGTGGTTGATCAGTGCCCCAGACGAGATACACTTCTAGTCTTGGGGGATTTCAATGCATCGACTGGAACTGATAGGGATGGTTATGAGGTGTGTGTTGGTCCCCATGGGTCAGGAACTATGAACCAGAATAGCACTAAGTTCCTTGACTTTGCAAGAAGTCATGGACTTAGGGTGGCTGGTTCATGGTTTCAGCGCCCGCAAGCTCATCGCTGGACTTGGTATTCCAACGCTGGCGGTGTGGCAAAGGAGATTGACCATGTCCTCATTGACGGTCGTTGGAGGATGATCCAGAACTGCAGGGTCTACCGGAGTGCTCAGTTCCTCAATACTGACCACAGGCTTGTTGTAGCAACTCTAAAGCTGCACCTTAAATCCTGGAGAATGGTACCATCCCAGCCTAGGCTGGATGTTGCCAAGCTCAGGGATGAGAGAGTAGCTGAGGAGTTTGCGAACAGGCTGAGTGGACACTTGGGGGTCTGGGTGCTTTGGGGGTCCTGAAGAGTTGTGGAGCACCTTCAAGACCACCGTCCTTGATGTTGCCGGTGGATGCCTTGGAGTTCACCGCAGGGCAAAGAAGAATTTTGTCTCTCAAGGGACACTGGATACCATTGACCAGAGTCGCAGGGCCAGGCTGAATGGCAGAGCTGAGCTGTTCAGGGAGCTGAGGCGTAAAACTGTACGTGCACTGAGGGTGGACAAGGAGGCCTATGTGCGAGGAATCTGTGAGGGGTAGAGCATCACCTGTGGACAGGTGATTCTCGTCCCGCTTACAGGGGAATTCGCGCATTACGTTCATCCAAGCCCATCCCTCGGAGCACTGCAGTTCGAGCAGAGAGTGGTAGGCTCTTGACAGAGGAGTCTGAAGTGAAGGCCCGCTGGGCCGGTTACTTTGAGCGGTTGTACCAGGCTGATCCCCCAGCTGTCGAGTTGGACGTCAAGGGTGTTACAATCCCTGTTGCTGACCCTCGAATCAACTGTGGTCCACCATCGCTTGTGGAAACACGGGCTGCGGTGAACCAGTTGAAACGGGGCAAAGCTCCAGGGATCTGTGGCATCCATGCTGAACTTCTCAAGGCTGGTGGAAATGCTGCACTCGTGTCGTTGCATGCAGTTTTGTGCTCTGCCTGGAACACAGGCATCATCCCAACTGACTGGAAGAGGGGCCTTGTTGTCCCTCTCTGGAAAGGGAAGGGTGATCGCCAAGACTGCAACAACTACCGAGGGGTGACGCTGCTCTCAGTGCCGGGCAAGGTCTTTGCTCGGATAATTCTTGATAGGGTTCGCCACCATCTGCTTGAGCACCAGCGTCCAGAGCAGTCAGGCTTTACACCAAAGAGGTCAACGATTGACCGTATCCTTGCTCTTCGTGTCCTCACTGAACGCAGACGAGAGTTTCGGCAGGGGCTGCTTGCAGCCTATGTTGATCTCTGTAAAGCGTTCGATTCAGTGAATCGGGATGTCCTCTGGAGGATTCTTGGTCTTCGTGGGGTGCCACCGAAACTGATCGATCTGATGTCTGAACTCTACTCTGGTACTGAGAGTGCTGTGAAGTGTGGTGGTACCGCCTCTGACTTATTTCCAGTTGTTACTGGAGTTCGTCAGGGATGTGTACTTGCCCCCACACTTTTCAGCACTTGTATGGACTGGATTTTTGGGAGGATGTCGGAGAGATCAAGTTGCGGTGCATCGTTTGGCAATGTCAAGATCTCGGACCTTGATTTTGCAGATGATGCAGTCATCTTTGCGGAGACTTTAGACATCCTCTTGGGGGCCCTCGAGGTGCTGAATGAGGAGTCGGAGCCGTTGGGATTACGGATTTCTTGGGTCAAAACAAAGATCCAGGCTTTCGGTGACATCTTGGATGCTGCTGTCCTGTCTGTGTCTGTTTGTGGTGAGGATGTTGAGGTCGTGGATAGATTCACTTACCTTGGCAGTGATATTCATGTCTCCGCAGGTTGTGAGCCGGAGGTCAATAGACGTCTGGGTCGGGCCTGGGGAGTCATGGATTCACTGGATCATGGGGTGTGGCGCTGCCGGTACCTGTGCGGGAGGACGAAAGTCCGAGTCTTCAGGTCCTTGGTACTTCCAGTCTTGCTCTATGGGTGCGAGACTTGGACTTTGACCAAGGATCTGAGACGGAGACTTAATTCCTTTGGTACCAGGTCTCTTCGGAGAATCCTTGGCTATCGCTGGTCGGATTTTGTGTCCAACGAGCGGTTGCTGAGAGAGACTCGGATGAGATTTGTTACCTGCATAGTCCGTGAGCGTCAGCTGCGGCTGTATGGACATGTGGCTCGTTTTCCTGACGCTGATCCTGCTCACCAGATTCTCTCAGCGAGGGAGTCTCATGAGTGGAGGAGGCCAGTGGGCCGACCACGTGCCTCATGGTTGCAGCAGGTTGACCATCATCTCAAGGAGATGGGGATGGGCCTGGCATCTGCCTGGGGGATGGCCAGACGGAGGCCCCTGGAGTACCGGCGGAAAGTGGACGCAGCGACGCGCTGTTCTGGCACATGCTCCCATACCTGACCTGACCTGACAACAATATATACTGTGATAAAAAAAAAAAGGTTTACGTACCAAACCACGACAAATGCTCTACTTTATTGATTAAAAATGATGTAGCAATGCCTCTGTAGATGTAGCCGGAAGACGAAACACTTCTGGTGATGCTGATCACGAAAAACGAAATGGAAATGGAGAGTAGGAAGGGTGGTGAGCGCTGAGTTAACGTGTGTGCGCCTTGGCACACACATGGCTGTAAAGT
Source organism: Eptatretus burgeri (assembly GCF_056783735.1). Taxonomy (NCBI): domain Eukaryota; kingdom Metazoa; phylum Chordata; class Myxini; order Myxiniformes; family Myxinidae; genus Eptatretus; species Eptatretus burgeri. The sequence goes on from NC_140962.1 coordinate 1,269,812, forward strand.
GCTTCCATCGCCTTGGAGAAAGCAAAGGAAGATGAAAGAAGGAAGTAAGGAGAGGGAATAAGGAAGAATGAGGGAAAATGAGGGTGTGATGAGAGATTGTAACTGTGACAGGGCAGGAGGAGAAGCGCTTTATCAGACCTGTCAAAACAAAGTCGTAAATCGTTCACGTGCGAACCATCCACAGCATGAGCGAATATTTGATGTTAAAATATAAATTGTTCAGAAGGAATTTGGCCTTATCGAGGCTGGCATTCGCAAGGAACAATTGAATATTTTTTTTTTAATCTTAATGGAGAAAAATGCATAATAGCATCCGAAAAGTGGGTAAATATATAATGTTTAAATTTTTTCGTTGAAAATGAATATTTGATTTTCACATGGGCCTTTTTTTTCTTTTTTCTTTTCTTTTACTGTTGTAGAGCTAATCTCTGCCTCGGATGGATTGAGGTGCCAGAGCAACACTCCGGTGCCCTCCGGCAGCACTACGCCTCAAAACTGCTATCATTCAGATGCTGATTACTTTCCTGTACTGCAAAGGATTTAATGCATATACCCACAAAGTGTTTATCCCATATGTATTGCAGGGCAACTTTGAAATGTATCAATCTATCATGCCAAGATCTTGTGTGGAATAGCAAAATAGCAGATTCCCTGAAAGGACAGACAGAGCAAAGCGAGGAAAAGGAGTGCAAAGGCATGTTGCAGTCAGGGTTGCAATCATACCAGGAATCTGGAAGGACTTCCTTCATGTAGTTAGGGAATTTTAGCAAATTGTATTGACCATCTGTGAAAAAATTGCTTACCAAAAATTTATTCACTGACGTATTCATCTAGGTGTCTACTAACACCTATCAATTAGTGCAAACCCAAATCCTTGTGGAAAATTCTGGGGAGCCAATCAAAGTTCGGGTGCTCAGAGGGCCTGCACGAAAAAAAATAATAATAAAAAAAAAAAATCGGAAAAATTAACTTTTGCCAATATTGACTTGTGGGATGTCTAACTAGGGGTTTTTTGAGGTGCTGAATTGATTCCAACCATTATATTTGAGGAAAAATGAATCCCTGGCCGTAAAATATTGATACGATATATTTTTTGATATCTCAGACTGTGTTTTGCAGTAATTTGGCTCAATTGATTCAGATTGTTCAAATTGTGCTGAAACCAGCATGCAACATTTTTGAAACCACTGCTATATTGTTGGTCATACTTGTGCTCATGCTCGTGCTCAGTAGAATTCTCCGGTAGTCTAAACAGAGGCCACTTTCGGAATGAGTCTTCTCATAAGTCTTGGGTTCAGACTCTGAACCACTTCTCGTTCATTCACCAAGAGCTAGAAAGAAACATGGTCAAATGTGGGGTACCTGTCCACACCGACGTTAAAAGAGCCCAAATGAAGAGAGATAACGATTCTGTCAACACCATAGTTGGGTGGTTGGAGGAAGTCAACCCTTTCAATGCCACACGGGACAAGAAGACTCTGGTGTCCTTCTCAACTGGGTTCAGCAGCACTCCCGAAGACCAAGTCAACGCTGATCAAGCAGAAGAAGTTGGCAGAGCCATACAGGCTAAGATGGATGGGAAAACTGTTGTGGATGCAATGGTAACCAAACACAAGGTCAAATCACTTGCAAGCCTCAGATCTGGACCCAAAGTCAATGGCGAGAAGCTGGTCATTGACTCACTAAAGCTATTCAACCGCCTCATTGTCATCAGTGAGCGTGAAGTCAAGACCAAAGAAGCTTTGCGCTTTGAGTTGACGCCAAAACCGATGTCACTGTTTGACAAAAATCAAAAGTTGCGAAAGCCAGACAAGGCTGCCCTAGCAAGGTCCCTGAAGGCATGTGTGGCACCTGTCGAACAACCCCCCTGCACAAGCCTTGTGGTTGATGGTGGATGGCTCCTGCACAATGTCAAGTGGGAGGCTAACCTTTCTTGGAAGGATGTTGCCTAGAGCTACCTCCGGTTTGTGAAATCCATGGGGAGCCATCGCCTCCGGATAACGGTGGTCTTTGACGGATATGGCAGTTCCACCAAGGACCATGACCACTTGAGACGAACAAACAATGCATGCCGTGACATTCAGATTCGTCGGGATCTCAAAATCATCATTGCAAGAGAAAAGTTCCTCGATAACAAGAAGAACAAAGCCCAGCTCGTTCTGCTCCTTGCTGAGACATTTAGTAGGAATGGAATCAGTGTACAGCAATGCTCCGATGATGCCGACACCTCCATCGTCCGCGAAGCTCGAGATGAGGCAAGAGAGTCCCCTGTCGAGGTGAGGGCTGAGGACACAGATGTCCTGGTTATGCTGATTCATCATGCTGCAGACCATCCGATCTTCCTCACGACAGCCAAAGAAACATCTTACGATGTCGGAAAGATCCGGGAGGCCCTCCCAGAGATATACCGGAGGTATCTCATCTTCTTGCACAGTTTCTCTGGCTGCGATACAGTGTCTGCAATTTTTGGGTTTAGCAAACCAACTTTGCTAAGCAAGCTCTGCAAGACTGATGAAGCAGAGAGGGCAATGGACGTGTTTATGGACATCCGAGCTGAGAAAGGTGATATCATTAAAGCAGGCTGTGATCTTTTCATGCTCATGTTCCATGGGAAATCCTCCAAAGACTTGGAAGACTTGAGATTCGACATCTTCAGCAAGCGAGCTGCTACTGGGAGCATAAAACCTGAGAATCTCCCCCCGACAACAGGAGCTGCAGCACAGCACTCTCTCCGAGCTTACCTCCAGACTAGAGACTGGCTGATGCTGCAAAGTCCATCGTTGGATACCCGGGACTATGGATGGCAACTCACTGAGCAAGGATATGCACCAGTCCCTTCTACAGACCCCATTGCACCAGACTACCTCCTGACGTGTGCCAGCTGCAACTGTGCGGGGGACTGTAGCTCACTCAGGTGCTGCTGTAAAAAGCAAGGAGTCAAGTGTATTTCTGCTTGTGGCATCTGTCATAGTAACTCTTGCCTGAACATAAACCAGCTGGATGACAAGAGGAGTGAGGAAGATACTGGGGAGTTTGATGAATAAGGTTGTAAAAGCTGATGAAGCAACATTTCCATTGAGCACAGTTCTGTTAAAATGTCAATAAAATACATTTTATATGATCAAGGAGTGTTTTTTTTTTCTCAAATCTAATGGTTGGAATCAATTCAGCACCCCCAAAAAACTCCTAGTTAGACATCCCACAAGTCAATATTGGCAAAAGTTAATTTTTCCGATTTTTTTGCGCAGGCCCTCTGAGCACCCGAACTTTGATTGGCTCCCCAGAATTTTCCACAAGGATTTGGGTTTGCACTAATTGATAGGTGTTAGTAGACAGCTAGATGAATACGTTAGTGAAGAAATTTTTTGGTAAGCAATTTTTTCACAGATGGTCAATACAATTTGCTAAAATTCCCTAACTAATGTAGACAGCACCAATAGTGAGCTATTCAGCTTCTCCCAAATTCACTCATCTAGTCATTTGATGAGGCAGACAAGAGACTTGTTGTCACAGATGGAGAGCAGGTTCTCAGTACAGCACCACAACTGTTCTTCCCAAACTTGCCCCATGCAACCACGAAGAGGCAGGCACCCATATCAGAGCAAACGGGGATGAAGGGTTAATCTTTTTAGCTCTGATGAAGGGTTAACGCCAGGAACATCTGCTTCTCCTTGCTTCCCACAGTGATTAGCATAACTCAATCAACGTTCTGTTGATTCCATCCATTGTCTGTCCACCTATGCAGACTGACACGAAGCTTCATGAGCAAGACTAGTTATTCATTCTACATCATTAATAGCCTCGTTAATCAAAAACATTTTGACCAGAAGGGTGCTCATTCATAGATATCAACTGAACAATAAATCATTAGCATCCTATGCAACAGATTGTTTGCTAATTTAAACAGGTTTGATGTTTCTGTTTACCAGATAATTTCACAATAATTTGTTATTCCACTCTCCTTGTTATCTCAAGTGCTTTCATCTTGCTCTTCAGCAATGTGTGAAAGCAAAAAAAGAGCTGATTATGGGTGTTGATTATCAACACTATCATGATAATTCCCCTTGAAAACTCATTCATCTTCATACTTTATTAACTCTTCTGATTTTTGTTTTAAGCCTGCTGAGGCAAAATAATGCCAAGGATTTTATATATATATATATATATATATATATATATATATATATATATATATATATATATATATATATATATATATATATATATATATATAAATATACATATACACACATACATACACAATACACATACATACATATATGCATGCTGGTTGTTGTCATGCAATTCCTATAGTTCACCTTCAAATAACAGAATATGACTGTCTAATCCTGTGAAGAGGACTCAAATTATAACCTGATGTTCCCACAAACATCGCAGAGTTGCCTACTTGACAAGAAGGCAATGAAATGAAAATAAGCTCTCATAAAACCGAGATTTATGTTAAACCATTAGGTGAGTCGAGCACTGGTATTAATTAAGAAACCTGTGAAGCGATTTTAGAAATGTTAAAGAAAGAAAGAAAGAGTTTAGGGGTGGGGATGGTACAAGAGACAGTGGCTCTTCATACAATGATCCCTCAGCTTTCACTCACAAAAAAAATTGTACCTTGGAAACCCTTGACCTAAAACCTAATTTGCAGCTGCACTAATGTACCGTGAATAACGAAGCTTCTGAATATCCACTTGCACCCCAAGGTCCAGCCATAGTGAATTTAAAATGCGAACAAGCGTATCTACCTCTATTACAGCACAACTTAACTATCACTTTCTCCATTTGCATTCCCCCATTCAAAAATATTCATGCTCACCTTACTCATAATATGGCATCAGTCCAATTATTTTTTTTTAAAACAAGTTCCCTTACAAGAAAATTTGATGCAGGAAGTGGCCAATAGGCCCATGAAATCCTGCACTGTTGTTGTCAACCAATGGTTGGCTTGTCCATGCTCCATCCCTTTTAAATGCTGAGCATCAAGTAAGGAAGCACCATTTTTAAGTCTTTGGTATGATTCAGCCAGGATCTGAACCACTGACCTCCTAGACTCAGGGTGGACGCTCTAACCATTATGCTACTGAGGCTGGTTTTTACAAATGCTATAAACTTCTACTTCCACTCTGTCTTTTCAACCTTTTAGCATAATGTGATTCCCCTATTTTCTACCAAATTCAATAATTATGTTGAGCTTTGTCCAACCATCCATTGAGACCATACTCTGTGCTGAGCATCGGTGCTGCCTCAGCAGACTCCTTGGCTATTGGGCACAATCCTGGACTGGTCGCCACTCCAACACAGAGCTTTATCCTTTCCCATCAACTGGCATTTTGAGATCACTTTTCAGGGATTGTTAGTCTTCTTTGTGTGAAAGGAATATCAGCTGTCTAATAGATCTAACTTTTAAATATCAACATCTTATATGAGATAAACAACTACACATTGAAAATACTATCTATCATGCTATTATAATAGTCCCAATTAATCCCACCTTATTGTAGGGTCATTCACATCAGTTCTCCACTGGATACAACAGTTGTCCACTGGATCGAACTGAAAAAGCATAGCAACAAATGATCGAGTTATGACATGGTTGATCAATCAAGACATATGCTCAGTATTCTCAGCAGGATCAGCTACCCAGTTAATTCCCCAAAAGATCACTTCTTCCAGCCAGTAATCCAGCAGACATGGAAAATGAGGCAGTAATGCAGAGGATAAAGACACTATTACAGAGAGCTTCAACAAAGCCAGGACTCTATGTACTTGCAAAACTGACTTTACAGTTGTTTACAAACTGAGAGAAGATAATTCATAATGAATGACATTCATAAATAACAAACAGCTCTTCCTCAGCTGTTCTTGAACCGCATGTGGTTGCACTCAATAAGCTTTTAATTGCCACTAATAAAACCAAACTCTTTCTTCATATTTCAGTGGGTGACAAAGATGAAAAAGTATTTTATTGACACCACATATGCTTTAGATTAAACAATAATTCTGGAAAGGGGGATGATTTCTTAATCCAGCAGAAAGGAATTCTATGGATGAAAGCAGGAGATTAAAAATGAAAGATATCCACACAGCAATGTCACAAGCTACAGGCAGTCACAAGATAGTTAGTCTGCAAAGATTGCATTAACATGAGTCTTGGATGGAAAAGTTTTGGGCTTAATGTTTTCATCAATAAAGGTGAAATAAAACAAGAAAAAGAACAATTGGAGATTGCAGACCTGATCCAGAACTTGTTTTCCCAGGACTTTGTGTCGTTTTGTGTGGTGTTTTTCAGTAATTAATAAGAGACATAACTAAAACTGCCATTTTATAACTGCTGGCAGTGATGACCGAGTACCAAGATGTCCCGCTTTGATGCAACCCCGCCATTGATCGGACACCTGACCCATGACGTTTATAGTTATTCAATTTAATTCAGAATGGGATTAAAATAAATTAAATTCAAATCAAATGGAAGACCAAAGAGGTACAGTCATGCAATGGCGTCATCAGAAGGAAGCAGAACAAGCAAAAAGAAAAGATGAAGTCATCAGGAGGAACCTGGAGAGGATACACATTTCAGCTGCTACTCCTCCACCCTCAAACCAATCCAAGCACAGCCAAGTGAGCATTCTTCAAAAAAATTAAAAAGAACCCTTATTCAAAAAATTAAATAATTCTGACTGCCAGACCATGTGTCCGATCAGGTTGAAATTTAAAACATATATCCCCCCCATCCTGACTAGATCATAATTGCGAAGTTTCACAACCAAAAATAATTTTTTAAAAGATTTTTGCTCAATCCAATATGGCTGCCAGACCTTGTGACATCAATTATTCGTGAATACCCTTGTATCCCCAAGGCTTGGTGACTATTTGTGTGAAGTTTCCCCTCAATCTGTCCAGCCATTCTGGAGAATAAGATATTTTTATAGGTTTTCAGGTAAATCCAATATGGCTACCAAACCATATGTGTGAACGTTTTGTTCATCATGAATAGGCAGTCATACATTTAAGGGTTCACCTCGATCTGTTTGGCCATTTCAGAGGAGAATTTTTTTGAAGGCTTAAAACAAACAAACAAAAAAACAATATGGTTGCGAATCACGTGACCGATGATATTTGTTGTTTTTTTTCTGTGGACCAATATATCCCCAAATGACTCAAAAATTTTCATACTGATCGGATGTAATGTTCTACATATGCAATGACGACGTTATAACGAAGACACCAATGATGTTATAAAAATAAATTACCCTTATTTCCCATGAGGAGTACTTTCCATGTGCCAAGTTTCAATATTTTCCTTGGTGCGGTTTCAGAGATACAAAGTTCCAAAGTTTTTCCATTTTTCCAACTTGGCCACCACGCCACGTGAACTATGATGTCATAATTATCAATAAAACATTCTGTACGAGTAGCCACTCTTATGGTGAAAATTTCGTCTCAATCCAATAAGTGATTGCGGAGAAAAACATTAAACTTCTGTGGAGACAAACAAATGAAAAGTCACTCAGAGAGTGGCACTCGGTAGAAAACAAACCTCCGCCAGGCTGAGCAGGTTACATTTTGTATCCCACTGAGAGGTCAGATCTCAATCCGGACCTTAACCAAACTCGAATCGGCTTGTTTTTGTTTCCTATCCCACTCATCCACCCCGTTTTGTCATAAATCGTGAACAACTTTTTGAAATATCATGACATACATAGTTTTTGGCCCCATCTCTCAATGGTGAAGAATCACTTGAAAAATTCTCAGATGCGTATCCGTATCTGGATCTTCACCAAAATTAAGCGTTGCTGTCCTTGGCTGGTCACAAACACACACACACAAAAAATTAAAAACGATTGCTTGAAAACTGTGGTCAAAATTGTGTGACAAACAGACAGACCGACCGACCGACAAACACGACAGACCAACATACTTGGCAAAAATTATTTTTGTCAAGTAACAAACAAACGGACCCAAACACAATACCCTCTCCTCTGGTGAGGGCAATAACAATTTATATAAATATAATGCAAGTCGATGAACTCAACTACTTCAGCTAAAAAAAAAAAAGCAGAGGCATTTGGAATATTAAAAAAATAAAATAAAAAAATCCCACCCATGTCCAAAGGAAGCGGTTCAGTTTGGTATTTTTAATATAAAATAGGCAAAGCTTTGAAACGAACGAAACCAATTTGAACTAGAGGGGGAGCACTCGGTAGAGAGCAAAACCTACGCCGCCAATATTCCTGGGTCACTTAAGTGAACCTGATATCCTATTCATTGTAGGTCAAAACGGATCAGACTCCACTGAACCACGATTGAATAAACTAAACTAGATGGACGCGCACGTAGAAATGCCCAAAAAAAAAAGAAAAAAAAAATCGAAATTTTTTGGAAAAAATAGGTGCAAAATTTGTTTTTTTTTTTTCTCTAACAATTTTTTTTTGGGGGGGGGGTGGAAATCGCTTAAACATGTAGAAATGCAAAAAAAATATTCAAATATTTTTCAAATAAAATAGAAATTTTTTGGAAAACAAGTTGCAAAATTTTCTGGTTTTTTTTTTCTCTGACAAATTTTTTTTTGGGGGTTGGAAATCACTTAAAACATGTAGAAATGCAAAAACAAAAATTAAAATATTTTTGCAAAATGGCCGCCATAGTGGCCATAATGGACTTTGGACCAAGTCCAAAATCTAATGGCATGATCCTTGGACCATACCTAATCCCCCCACCAAGTTTCGTCGAAATCCGTCCAGGAGTTTTTCCGTAATACTGTTCACAAACAAACAAACAAGCAGTCATAGACTGGTACTTACGAAATCGTCAACTTGACCTCTGACCTTGTCTAATAAAAGCTGTTTCTTGAGAAGGTAGCAACGCAAACCAGCAGTTTCTACGATGATTCTGTACCAAACCATCAAAAATCGTAACGTCGACCGAAGCAAAAATCTCCATTTCTCCACGCAATTATTTTATATTATTTTATCAAAGTCACAAAACCGTAATATTCGGCCATCCACCAACAATCTTTACATAATCCGACGGCTCAGCGAGTCAGGCATGCAATGATAACCTTTATTGGGATAAAAAATGACTTTTAAACACCATCTTTATCGAAAACACCGTCAGCGTGCACACGGAAAACCTTTACATGACTCAACGACGCGTCTGCTCGAGCGCACTGCATCACGTGACGACCCGTGACGCATCGAGTGAAATATTTTTTATACAATCTTAGAACGTCTCCAAAACATCCGATTTTTACCAGAATTTTGACAACCGAGTTTTAAGCGTCCTAAGCGATCGCAAAAACCGAAGACAAAATTAAAATCGAAGTTAAAACGAACTCGTAACATAGAGCGAAGCAAAAATCTCCATTTCTCCACGCAATTATTTAATATTATTTCATCAAAGTCACAAAACCGTAATATTCGGCCATCCACCAACAATCTTTACATAATCCGATGGCTCAGCGAGTAAGGCATGCGACGATAACCTTTCTTGGGATAAAAAATGACTTTAAAACACCATCTTTATCGAAAACACCGTCAGCGCGCACACGGAAAACCTTAACATGAATAAACGACGCGTCTGCTCCAGCGCACTGCATCACGTGACGACCCGTGACGCGTCGAGTGAAATATTTTTTATACAATCTTAAAACGTCTACAAAACATCCGATTTTTACCAGAATTTCGACAACCGAGTTTTAAGTGCCCTAAGCGATCGCAAAAACCGAAGACAAAATTAAAATCGAAGTTAAAACGAACTCGTAACGTCGAGCGAAGCAAAAATACTCCATTTCTCCACATGAATTTATGGAATTATGTTTGACCCCACGATGACCTTGACCTTTGACCGATTTTGACCAAAATCTAATCAGCGCTAGCCATCACCCTCCTAAATCACGTGGTGTCATTTGACATTGGTAGCTTCTTCCGTTCTCGAGTTATCGTGCCTACAAACAAACAAACAAACAAACACACAAAGAAGCAGTCATAGACTGGTACTTACGAAATCGTCAACTTGACCTCTGACCTTGTCCAATAAAAGCTCTCTCTCGAGAAGGTAGCGACGCAAACCAGAAGTTTCTACGATGATTCTGCACCAAACCATCAAAAATCGAATGTTTTGGATGTTTGACCTCACTGTGACCTTGACCTTTGACCGATTTTGACCAAAATCTAATCAGCACTAGCCATCACCCTCCTGAATCACATGGTGCAATTTGACATTGGTAGCTTCTTCCGTTCTTGAGTTATCGTGCCTACAAACAAACAAACAAACAAGCAGTCATAGACTGGTACTTACGAAATCGTCAACTTGACCTCTGACCTTGTCTAATAAAAGCTGTCTCTACAGAAGGCAGCGACGCAAACCAGAAGTTTCTACGATGATTCTGTACCAAACCATCAAAAAATCGAATGTTTGACCTCACTGTGACCTTGACCTTTGACCGATTTTGACCAAAATCTAATCAGCGCTGGCCATCACACTCCTGAATCACGTGGTGTAATTTGACATTGGTAGCTTCTTCCGTTCTCGAGTTATCATTTTTTGGATGTTTGACCTCACTATGACTTTGACCTTTGACCGATTTTGACCAAAATCTAATCAGCACAAGCCATCAGCCTCCGAATCACGTGGTATAATTTGACATTGGTAGCTTCTTCCGTTCGAGTTATCTGTACCAAACCATCAAAAATCGAATATTTGACCTCACCGTGACCTTGACCTTTGACCGATTTTGACCAAAATCTAATCAGCACTAGCAATCACCCTCCTGAATCACGTGGTGTAATTTGACATTGGTAGCTTCTTCCGTTCTCGAGTTATCGTGCCTACAAACAAACAAACAAACAAACAGAAACGGAAGGCATCAATATACTTATGAAATCTTTAGATTTCGTAAGTAACAAACAGAAAGGGGTGAAAACAGTAACCTCCATCCATCTTTGATGGCGGAGGTTAATTACCCTTTAAAATTCGCCCTTTAGAACCCATTCAAATTACACTTTAGAACCCTATAAAATTACCTTTAGAATTACCCCTTAGAATTACGAGTGGGCCCGTTAGTCCATTCAACCAAATCTTCATTGGTCTTCAAGGATACCTACCTGCTGTACTGCTTGAATATGAGCTTACTTTTCATCAAGCCCAGATGTGCTTGGGCCAGGATGGAGATTATACATTCGTTATTATTCTTGCCAAATGATGCTACTATTATTATTGTTGTTAATATTGTTACGGATCTGGAAACCATTTGCATTCAACATACAGGTCCCAAAAGTCAGTTATCCCGTTAAGTACATGTGAGACAGGTCCCTTCCTTTTGTCTAATGGGAGAATCAAAAACGTGCGTTGCGACTTCTTTTTAGTTAGGTTATTAAATCTTTACATCCAACGAACAACCAACAAACAACCAACAAACCATTCCTTTCCCCATCATGACCCACCATCAACCTGCTCCTAAATGAGCGCTTCGCTCACCAAACCCGAAAGCCTATTGAGGTAAATCCCTCTGAGGCGGAATCTCGAGGATGTTCGAGGCAGTTTCATCACCACCACCTTTCTCGAATACGTGTGGAGTGGGCGGGCTTCCCGGTATGGCCGAAAACAAGCCCAGAAAGGGTGGACCCATGGAAGCCCCGTCCAATTCAGGGTGAACAGTGACGTCAGATTCACCAAGGCCCCTCCCCGCTGAGGGAGGTCCATAAAAGTTACGACGCCATCCTCAGAGTGGAGTTCTGTAGAGAGGAGTGTCGAGAGTTCTGAGGGGGTTCGGTCGTGCTTTTTTTTTTTTTTTTTCGGTTGCGCTCGAGTTCTTGAGTGGTTACGAGCAGTCATTACGAGGGGCTGTCACGAAAGGGTTTTTTCTGTCACGAGGGTTGAGCAGAGGGTCATCGAGGTGGCGAACGCGTCTCTCCTGGGCCTCCACAAGGAAGGGCAGAGGGACCCCGACCTCCCTCAGTGGACCCCGAATATTCACCACTCGAGCTCCGCCACGAACCGCGAATCCCCCACTTGCCACTGGGACCAGGCCGACGACCATTGGCAGGTGCCGCAGCATGGAGTATCCCCTTTCTTCAACAGCCAGGTACCCATCCGGACTCTGACACCCAGCGTCTGTCTCTGTCTCTGTCTCTGTCTCTGTCTCTCATCGGCTGGAGGGTCCAATAAAGAACTCTGGTATTCTTTTCTTTTTGTGTGTGTGGCTGCGTGTGGGCCCGTCTTGTAAGTAGAACCGAGTAAGTGTTTTTGCTGATTGTAAATATTTCCCTGATTGCATATTCGCATCAAGTCTGGTCTTTGTCTTTATTTTACTGTAAATAAAACAATTGTAGAAATATTCCCAGTCCGTTTCCGTCCTCTCTTGTATTGGTCCAGCATGGTTCGGGTCTGAGTATAAGCAGGGTTTCATCCCGGTAATCGGTCCATCATAGCTGGCACGGCTTTGGCAGTTTCCGCTCAGCTACACCCGAACCGGAGTTGGTAGTTGGTAGTTGGAACTCTACCGCAGTCGGTAGAGTGACCCGGTTCAAGCAAGACGTGCCGAGGGCGTGGTTTCCCCAGTAGTCGAAATCGCGTAGTTAATGAGGTAAATTGGTTTTAGATAAACAGACCCTACGCTACGTGGTTGAGATATTGGCATCCACGGTCGGTTCAACGACCCGCCAGCTCACGGAATTATCCAGAGCGACAGCCTACAATTCCAGGGAGTCTGGTGGGAGACAGCGTAACCTCCCCCACCTTGCAGTCGTTCTCGCCACCGATCACCGGCCCACAACAATATTATTAGTATTAATGAATACATGGTTTGTTATGCATCATAAATTTTTTTTGTAAATAGAATACCATCTATACACCTTAACATGGCAGGTATTTAAAACATACATCTGGATTTTTTTGTAGCTCATAAGCCTGAGCAACTCATGATGACGATCATAACGATCATTTTGGGTGTATCACATTCCACATCAGAAAGCTCCAGTCTAACTCCGCAAAAAATTTGACACACACACACACACACACACACACACACACACACACACACACACACACACACACACACACACACACACACACACACACACCGTCCATTTATAGCAGAAACACTGTGTTTAAAATGTTGTTCGACATTTTAGACAGACGGAGGGAAGGAAATAGTCAAATATCACCCGTCGCTCCATTGACGGTAATACGAAAGGGGGAAGGGAGAAAAGAGGGTGAAGAGGGAGAGGGGTGGAGGAGAGAGAGAGTGGGCAGAGTGAAGAGGAAGAGGGGAAAGGACAGAGGAGAAAGGGTGGGGGAAGGGTGGGGTGAGGGAAGACAGTGTGAGGTGAGAGGAAGGGAAGGCAGACGTGCGGTGGAGCATGAATAACGATTCATACTGTCTCATCAAAATGATTCTGCATAAAATAACAGTGAAGATGGAAACAAAATAATGTCTGAAATCCATTTTCTACCGGTCATACTATAAACACTGTCCAGAGACAAATGCCCGTCCGGAGACAAACTCCCATCCAGACATAAATACCGCTCAGAAGCGTCCAGTAACAAGTAACAAGGAGTTAGCAGAAAGAATATGTTATGCTTCATGAACAAAACACGCACGCACACGCGCTTGGCCGATATCGGCAATTTTTCGGGAATCGGCAGGTTGGAGTCGGTGCGATTCCCAACTACAGTACTTACTGTATACAACCGAGAAACCTTGAGTAGCTTTCACCGAAAATCAACGTTGCATTTATATTGACTTAGCAGGGATATGTTCACAAACATTATTCTTTATAAACTGCTCCGTGTGACGGGTGGGAAAAAAAACATTGGCACAGTGACTTTGAAAATACGAAAATAATCAGATGTTATTTCACAACAACTCACGCAGGGTGGCGGAGCACGAACCGCTCCCTCAGGGTGATGGAGCACGAACCGCTCCCTCAGGGTGATGGAGCACGAACCGCTCCCTCAGGGTGATGGAGCACGAACCGCTCCCTCAGGGTGATGGAGCACGAACCGCTCCCTCAGGGTGATGGAGCACGAACCGCTCCCTCAGGGTGATGGAGCACGAACCGCTCCCTCAAGATCACGTGGCACAGCAAAAGTGTGTGCAGAGAGTGAACGATTCGCTCAGAATGACGGAGCTCGGTCCTGCTGTCGACAATGGGCGCTCGGCAAGTGGCTTAAGCACTCCTGTAAGCACTCAAACCCAATGGTTGATGAGGAACGGTTGGACAGGCTGTCGCTGCATTCCATAAAGTATCCCTTTAACTTTCAAGCCCATCTGCAATTAAAAGTGAATGCATTAATCATATTGCTCAATGAAGCTGAAATAAACATTGCAGAAAATCTGCCATTTTGCTTACTTGGTTCTGCACGTGTCACGTGGTACATCGGTTCGGGGTCCGCGCAAATGTTATAACTTTGTTTTTAAATTGTCCGCTCTTTCCAGATTCACTTTGATTCCCTGTAGAGTGTCGAGCACCTCGTGAAACCTCCGAAAATATAGACACGGGTCTGGCAGACGCTATGGATCGGCTGTCCCTCTGGGGGACAGGGCGTGAGGCCTTGCAGTGAACACATTAAATCGTATAGCTCAATGAAGCTGGTTAATTTTGTTACGTTCCTAATTTTTTTTGTCAACTCGATCTAATTCTCCAAACAGTAGAAAAAGAGAAGTTTAACGGTTTGGAAATTTCACATTTTCTTGTGTATGTTTGGAGAGGGAGGGAACACAGCCTTTCTTCCTTAAAGTAAATCGGTACATCGGCTTGGTTATAAGACTCGTTATTGCTTTTAAATATCAAATTTCACAACAGATTTTTTAAAACCGAAATAATATTTCGATGATATACTTGAATTAATTCATGAGAGTAGATCGTGGAAAATCGTATCGTATAATGCATGAAATTGCTCCACACTCCTAATTTGAAAACTATAGTACTTACAAAAGCGATATACACAACAATTTGTAGCCATGATGAACAGGCATTCAATACGAGTGAGAAAAGTGAAAAAAAACCTTTCTCGTTAAGAAATCGTTGCGGCCGGTTCCAGGTCAAGGCATGGTTCAGCAGGCCAAAAAACATGGCGGCATCAGACTCCAGCGAGGTTGCCAAGGAAACGCCTTAAGACCCAAAGAGTGGTGTGGCCAAGGATCGCCTGATAAAGGATAATATGGAATAGGCAAAGCCGAGAAGCGAACGTAGAATTCTTCTTCCATTCGCTTCTGACTTTACCTATAACGTGTTCACAATTGTATACTTGCCAACTATACCGTGGTACGTGTAAGCGCCGCACAGATGATGATTTTGACGCAATTTCCGGTTACTTCGGCCTGGATTCGGGATCAGCGATCAAATAATGTAAATCACGATTAAAAAATATTTTTTGATGATGCGGGAGATATGTTTATTAAAATGAACTTTGGGGAAAAAATAATTGAATAAATAAATAAACACTTCCGGTCATGATCTCCCGGCATGCATCATTCCCCATGAAAAAAATCGGAAACAAAAAAAACCTGAAACAAAACAAAAACGGAAGCAAAATGGTCATAGCTAACGACACGGATTCACAATTGCCAGGGTATTGTGTTGTTTTTGTTGTTTCCTATTCTCTCATGTGCACGCGTTAAGTAAAATTCACAAGATAGAAATAAAACCCAATCGTGTTTATACACCGCCCAGCGTTTAATATTCACTCGATAGAAATAAAACCCAATCGTGTTTATACACCAAACAGCGTTTAACAACAACCGGAAGCAAAACGTCTTAGCTAACGACACGGATTCCAAATAGCCAGGGCTATTGTGTTGTTGTTTCCTATTCTCTGACGTGCACGCGTTAAGTATGAAGCTCACTTTGTTCACTATAATTAAATATTGTTGTTAATAATTATCTTCAAAAGGGGTGTTTTAAATAACCCAAACACCCAATTTTCACTCTTGCACCTCCTTGGAGTTTTCTTCATAGGCATGCAAAGTTTCATGCTGCGAGGTGTTATGGTTTTGGAGTTATGGAAGAGACACACCGACACACACGGCGACACACAGGCACACAAGCACACAGGCACACAGACACACAGGCACACACGCACACAGACACACCCGCACACAGACACACACGAACACAGACACACAAACACGGTGACACACAGACACACACGCACACAGACACGGCGACACACCGGCGCACCGACACACATACACACCGACACACAACGACACACACGCACACAGACATACAGACACGGCGAGCATGTCTGTCTACCTGCGAAATCTCCAGTACTTTATTCCAGTATCCCTGATTCGGATTGAATTGTTCAGTATTGTTCTTAATGACCGGCATGGTTTTCGACTGTTCGGAACTCGGCCGAGTACTGCACTGTTTGGGTGCTCGGGCCGACTAAACTGTTTAAATTATCAGGAGTACACCAAAGCCGGACTCTCGGACTCTCTGGAAAATCCTCTATTTCTCTTTGCCGACGACTCCACCCTCTGCCGTACCATCTGTCATCCCTCAGACCGGCAAGCAGCAGCTTCTTTGCTCACTGCAGATCTGGATAAAATCACAAACTGGTCCAACACGTGGAACATGTCTTTCAATCCGGACAAATCTCACACTCTCACTATGTCTCTTCGAAAGGACCGTTTAGAAACCCCCCCCCCCCCATCCACTTTCTCAACAATCCTCTGGAAGAAGTCTTTTCTTTCAAGCTTCTGGGTCTCACTATCTGTCATGACCTTTCCTGGGAAAGTCACATTTCCAACCTTGCCTCAAAAGCCAGTCGCCGACTGGGAATCCTCCATCGTGCAAAGTCCTTCCTCGGCCCTCTTGAGCTCCTGACCACTTACAAAGCTTTTGTCCGTAGCCTGATGGAGTACTGCTCTCCCCTCTGGGCTGGTGCTCCTGCCTCCCACCTTTCTCGGCTTCACGCTGTCGAAACCAGGGCATTTAAGATCATCGGCATCTCCCGCAATGAAGCTGAGTCTTTGGGCCTCTCACTCAATCACCGCAGGTTGGTCGGTGGTCTTTCTGTCTTCTACCGACTCCTCTCCAGCCTTGCCCCCCCCCCCCCGCTCTCTCTGCGATTTGTCCCCACTACATTTCCACAGGGCGCTCAAGGTCCGCCAACAACCCCCTTCTGTTAAAACTACCAAAATCACGAATCACTGCTCATCTTCACTCTTTCATTCCTCTTTTTTCCCGCCTTTGGAATAAACTTCCTCACTCTATTCTCTCCCATTCTTCCCTCCAGGCTTTCAAAACAGCTGTTCACCACCACCTCTTATCTTCCCCCATCCAAATCCTCGATCTTTTCTACCCCAGATAATCCACCCAAGCCCACTTCCTTCAATTCCCCTGCTTTCCTTCCTGAAAGTCCCTGTAATGTCCATTTTCTCTTCGCCATGTTCCCCGTCCCATCCCCATCCCTCTCCCTTCCACAGTTCACCTAATGTGTCTGTTTCCCCACTGTTTTGTCCCTTCCACTCCCGCCCCTCTTGTCTCATGCCTCCTTGCTGTGAGTTGTGTGTTAGCTCTCATACGAGCCTCAACCAAGGTATACAAAAAAAAGCCAGAAAAGGAGTTATTGTTTTTCAGGAGTAATGGATCGCTATGTTATTGAATGACAACAAAAGTAATAAAGTTTCATTTCAATTATGAACTCTCTAATATATGTCAAGTTCAAAGGCAAATATATACCCTTGATGTAAAGAGACGATAACAAATTAGCAAAAACACTGCAGTTTCGGGAACACCATAGTAAATATTTACATTTTTTCCTTTGTTTCCATGTTGTTTTCCAATACCTGTTACTATCCCAAGCATTCAAAATCAAAAGCGGGGGTTAGGAAATTGGTTCACTTCTGTTTGTGT
This sequence comes from Eptatretus burgeri, assembly GCF_056783735.1. NCBI lineage: Eukaryota > Metazoa > Chordata > Myxini > Myxiniformes > Myxinidae > Eptatretus > Eptatretus burgeri. The sequence continues at coordinate 1,287,688 of NC_140962.1, forward strand.
GTCTGTTTGTCCTGTCTACAAAGAGTTTATGATCAAGGATCAACTTGATTTCAATTAAATATTATGAACACAAATCGGAACACGAATCGGAAAACTAAACTATAGTTTCGCAGTATGTTGGCTCTGAATTCCTCCCGATTACGCAAGCGCAATGAGGAGAGAGATCATTTTCTTAATCTGTCGGTTTGCCTGTCTGACAGTCAAACAAAATTGGAAATCATTCCAAACAGGAAACTATTTTTAAAGACGTCATAAAGGACACAAACAACAGGCAAGAATGACTAATGTAATGTGTTAAATAAGATGGTGTAAAAGATGCTGCATTGACGGTGGTAAACTTCTGGAATTTTATTTTCTACGACCTTTAAATCTTTATTTTATTTCAATTTATTATATACTTGAACAAGATGGAACATAAATCGCCTTTTTAGCTCTCAAAACGATTCTGTTTCGCAGTACTTGGACAAAATGTTGTGGCATTTTACGTCATCATGAACGATCAAATTTGCCACTCGTATACCCCGGACATATCCTTGTTCCTCAAGACATTGTGGGATAATGTGTTATATGAACTCTCTAGTTAATTAAAGTGTTGGTCAAACAAATTTTGATTTCAAAAAGAAATTAATTAATAAGTACCAAAATGTTGGCATGATTAAAAGTCATTTTTTTAATGGTCAGAAATGTCTAAGAACGCAAGAGTAACCCTCGAGGAAACTACGGCATCTGGGAGTTGCTGCAGGGCCCCAGACCGCCAACCTGTAGTGGTGAGACCTGAGCCAGCAATATCTCTTTCAGACCTGCAAATGAAAATACGAAGTACATCGCTGTTCATGACCAAAACCAGTGACTCTTAAGTGTAGTTAAATTGCAGTGCAGTATACTCTAGCATGGCATAGTGTGCAGGTTTTTTTTCATATTAATCAAATCCTTGTCACATGTGCCTTGTCTTGCTTGTAAGCCAAGATTACACTTAATATGAAGTGCTGGCCAGGCTGCCCGCTTGAAAGCTTTTAATAAGCATTGAATAACCACTGCCATATCAGATCACTTTAGTTTGCTTAACGAGCCGTCGTTGTCTAATAGCTAATTACCGGCTGTATATTGCGATTAATTTTGCCTGCTGGAGTTGGGGAAAAGTGGAACATGTATATATGCATGAGCACATTGTTGATGAAATGTATTTATACTTATACAGACAAGTCCTGTTATGGTCCCTATTTATTGTCTGAGATGTTGCAATACATCAATCATATAAGAAATACAAATTGAATTATTCTGTGATGGAGTGACTGAAAAAGAGAGGGTCTATCTTCACTGAGTTGTGGAGAAAGAAATTAACAGGGGAGCCATCTGATGAAAGATGAGAAAAGTCATTGCGTGACATGCAATTAGGATGTCTAGTGTTGTGATGCTACATTCAAAGAAAATGTCGAAACTTAATCAACAATTGTTGGGGAAAAGAAAAACATTTAAAAACTATAGGGAGAGCACTCGGTAGAGTGCAAAACCTCCGCCGCCAATACTGCTGGGTCACTTAAGTGAACCTGATATCCTATTCATTGTAGGTCAAAACGGATCAGACTCGACTGAGCCACGATTGAATAAACTAAACTAGATCGACGCGCATGTAGAAATGCCAAAAAAAAAAAATCGAAATTTTTTTGAAAAAAAAAGGTGCAAAATTTGTTTGTTTTTTTTCTCTAACAATTTTTTTTTGTGGGGGCGGGGGTGGAAATCACTTAAAACATGTAGAAATGCAAAAACAAAAATTCAAATATTTTTTCAAAATGGCCGCCATAGCGGCCATATTGGACTTTGGACCAAGTCCAAAATCCAATGACATGATCCTTGGACCATACCTAATCCCCCCACCAAGTTTTGTCGAAATCCGTCCCGGAGTTTTTCCGTAATACTGTTCACAAACAAACAAACAAACAAACAAACAAACAGAAAGGGGTGAAAACAGTAACCTCCGTCCATCTTCGATGGCGGAGGTTAACTAGAGGGGGAGCACTCGGGAAAGTGCAAAACCTCCGCTGCCAATACTGCTGGGTCACTCAAGTGAACCTTATATCTTATTCATTAAATATGATGTCAACAGTGCTGACAGTTATAGTGTTCTCCAACATTTTTTTTATTGGGGGGGGGGGGGTGGAAATCACTTAAAACATGTAAAAATGCAAAAAAAAAAAAAAAATCGAAATTTTGTTGAAAAAAAAGTTACAAAAATTTTTTTTCTCGACCAATTTTTTTGGGGGGGCTGGAAATCACTTAAACATGTAGAAATGCAAAAAAAAATTCTTTTTTTTGGGGGGTAACAATTTTTTTGGGGGGGTTGGAAATCACTTAAAACATGTAAAAATGCAAAACAATAAATTTTTTTCTCAAAATTTTTTTTGGGGGTGGGGGGTTGGAAATCACTTAAAATATGTAGAAATGCAAAAAAAAAAATTTTTTTCTCTAACAATTTTTTTTGGGGGGGTTGGAAATCACTTAAAACATGCAGAAATGCAAAAAAAAATTCTCTATTTTTTTGGGTGGGGGTAACAATTTTTTTGGGGGGGGTTGGAAATCACTTAAAACATGTAGAATGCAAAAAAAAATTTTCTTTTTTTTTGGGGGGGGAACAATTTTTTTTGGGGGGCGGGGTTGGAACTCACTAAAAACATGTAGAAATGCAAAAAAAAAAATTCTCTATTTTTTTTGGGGGGGAGGGGTAAAAAAAAATTTGGGGGGGGGGTTGAAAATGACTTAAAACATGTAGAAATGCAAAAAAAAAAAAATTCTCTAACAAATTTTTTTTTGGGGGGGGGACCAAGTCCAAAATTTAATGGCATGATCCTTGGACCATACCTAACCCCCCCCACCAAGTTTCGTCAAAATCCGTCAAGGAGTTTTTCCGTAATACTGTTCACAAACAAACAAACAAACAAACAAACAGAAAGGGGTGAAAACAGTCACCTCCATCCATCTTCGAATATGGCAGAGGTTAACAAGGTTTGAGTTAATCAAACAACTTGGACTGGAAGGCGTTTTCAAGTTGGTCAGTGAGCACACGTGACCCATTTTCATTTGAGAAGAGAAATAAAACCCAAAGTTGATCATGCAAGGCAAGACATAAGAGGTAATTACACCAAACTTGTAAACTTCTGGAAAAGTGTCAGCTTTGTGATTTGGATCATCATTTTGATCATCTACAATGTGTATTTGATTGTGAATGTGATAATTATCGGTTTAGATGTTGTTGAAGTTTTACAGAAGATCCTGAAGTTCATCATGTTTTCTTGAATCTTGAATCTAACGGTTTCATATCAACATGTTTAAGCAGCTTTTTGCCGGTTGGTTAAAGTCTCATTGCATTGTCCTCGCCGTTGTGTTGCATTGCCATCGCTGCTCACGAGAAATGTCCGCATCATGTGACAAAGTGGCAACCTGTCCTGGATTGGTTCTTAGCCACGGAAATGTTTCTGATTTGTGAACACCCCGATGCTCTGCCAAGAGTATGGGCCTCCAACACCACCATACACATACTCCGCTGCTATGTGTTGTCTGAAGTATATGATGTTCAACCTTTTCCAAGCTGTTAATTAATTGAAGTGGAACTGTTTGGTTAATTGATGGAAAACATACTTTAGCAGAGCTTTAAATCTCTCTTTGTGTCCAGTGACACCAAAGGGTAGAACTTGAACGTGTGACCTTCACAACGGATAGTGCATGTAGACCAGAAATCGATGTGCTTACGGGCTGTTGTATTTCAGGCATTATGCAGTCCCTTAAAGTACCATAAAACATTACATTTTAACTTGTTCAGTTTTATTAGCTTAATGACAATCCATCAAGTTTTAAACTGTTGTGTTGCTTTGTTGGAGACATTGAACCATTGCTGCCAGACATCACAAGTTTAAGGGATTTGTCTGAGAGCAATCACCTGGAACTTACAAAGAGGAATTATTTCAGTATATTGACTGGCTAAAGGTTGGATCTCGCTCGTATTTCACAGTAGACCTGTTCTTAAAACGTCACTCCCTTGCTATGCAAAGCCATCAACTTCATAATCTTCGAAATCCATTAAGTGGAGACGAGCATTGCTCATATTTTCATGCAGAAATTCCAGTATGCTATCTGTGGCATCTGTTGTCTTCATTCAAATAACCTGCTTCACACATATTGTGTCAGCAAAATTGGAGTCCTTCACCCCCATGTGATATCACAGCCTGTTACGTCCTTAAATGCATTCCTGCAACAAAAAAAACAGACGTTTGATGAGCACCACACCTTGTTAGTGGCACAATTACGTTTATAAACCCCAAACCGTTTTCCTTTGTAGGAGAGTCAATTCCTCACCCCAACCCCAACCTTGAAGGATTGGTACTGCACCAAGCTGAACTTGACACAGGTAGTAAATAGTCCTTTTCTATATAATTTCCAGCTATTGTAACATTTCTCTCCCCCTGGAATGGGTGCCTTTCCTGATGCCATTGGAATCGAAGTCATACTCTTAGCTTTAAAATATTTTGAAAAGGGAACAAAAACTTTGAATGCCCTTCTATAGTTATAGTGGCAACATCAATGCATATTTTGAAGAAAAAAAAGTGAAGATGTCCATCACCATCATTCCATTGCTGAATGAAAACCTCAGCATCATATTCATACGACCAAAAGCTTTCTCATTCCAATTTATTGTTCCCCAGTAATTTTGAGCTCCTTCCTCCACCTCTTGGATTGCCTTCCTCGACTCCTGCTACCCTCAAATGGTCTTCATACCGCCACTACTGTCATTCGTCTATTACTTACTCCACTGATGTGTCCTGCCCACTTCTAATTCGATTGTTTTAATAATGCCCTGAGTCTTTTATTTTAATCTACACACACACACACACACACACACACACACACACACACACACACACACACACACACACACACACACACACACACACACACACACACACACACACACACACACACACACACACACACACACACTAACTTAACTCCTTCAGTACCAGATCTCTTTGGAGAATCCTTCGCTATCGCTGGTTGAACTTTGTCTCACGAGTGTTTGCTGAGAGATACTCAGATGAGATTGGTTACCTCTATAACCCATGAACGTCAGCTGCGGCTCTATGGGCATGTGGCTCGTTTTCTTGACGCTGATCCTGCTTACCAGATTCTCTCAGCAAGGGAAACTCGTTCGTGGAGGAGGCCAATGGGCCAACCACGTGCCTCGTGGTTGCAGCAGGTTGATTAGCTTCTCAAGGACATGGGGATGGGCCGGGAAACTGCCTGGGGGATGGGGATGGCCATATGGAGGCCCCTTGGAGTGGAGGCGGAAGGAAAGTGGATGTGACGACACGCTGTTCTAGTGCATGCTCCCATACCTGACCTGACCTCTAACTTTTAGACCCTTCAGACTGCTTCGACTCCTTTGGACCCTTTAGACCCCCTTAGAGCTTTTAAGATCCTTTATGACCACAGAGACATTTGAGTCCCTTTAGATGCCTTTAAGAATTTACATCCTTCAGATCCCTTTTCCCCTCTAGACCCTTCAGACCCGTTTGACCCTTTCTACCCCTTTGACTCAAAGTTAGGCTTTGCTACAATGTTATCTTCTACATGTCGTTATATTAATGACATTTGTGCGATTAATTTTAAGTATTTTGTTAAGCTGATTCAAAGGATTTATCAGGAAAGCCAAATAGCAGATAAGAGTAGTAATGGTGATAGTGTCGTGGCATATCTGCATGTGTAAGATATGGAAATAATTATTTCAGTACAAATGTGCATCATAAAGTTGACTATTTTAGTCTTCCTCTTGTCTTGTATACTTTTGATAAGGTTTGATAAGGTCATGTGAGAATGTTTTCAGACATCATTGTAATGTCTTGTTTAAGTTTGGTTTTTTTTTATGTCAACAGGTTCCCGTAGCATTGGAAGTTGTGTGAAAGAATAATAAAAATAAAAAATAATGGGGATTTTATTTAAAAAAAATATTTAAGTTTTTTTCTTTTTGAAATTAATGAATCAAACTGGAAGTGTGTCATTAGTGTTTACCAGAAACGCAACTTCATTATAAATAGAGGGGCTGTGTATTGATTTGTGTGTTGATAGATTCCTGCGTAGTGTGCGTTTCCTGTTGGTGTGCATGGTTTATTTTTGCATGTGCATGTTGGTGTGCATGTTGGTGTGCATGGTTTTTGTCTCTCTAGTGTTGTATTTATTTTCTCTTTATATGAAAGCGTTTTGTGATCCATTCCTTTTTGCTTACTTCACTCAACACTGAAAAGTCCTGTATGATAATTCCTGTTCTTTTAAAGATGAAATATATTGTTACGGACATCGTCTCTTGATAATTCCGAGAGAGCGGCGCATCCCGAGAGACCACAAATGCCAACTGAAACCCTTAACTCAGGCAGGATCCTCATGCCCAAAGTCGGTTTAGTGTACCAGTAAATCGAGCGTGGCAGACGGAGAATTGTGCTGGCGACGACGCCGGCAGTCTATTATTTGGGCGAGCGAACCAATACTGTGTGCTGCATTATGTGAGCTACCATTACATTGGGAACTCGGACAAATTTCCCACCAGGATTGCGATTCTGACCAACCCCAAGCAGGATAGATCAGGACAAATTCAATGCTTCAATAATTTTTTATACAGCAAGCAAGGCAATCAAAAGTACGGAAAGTGATGGGAGGATTGATTAAAGGAATCATGACTAAAGGAATCATTCCACTCGAGCTCCGCCGAAGGTGAATTTCCCCGGTAGTTTGGACGATGTGGGTATTTTGGGAAATTGAAATTGGCAATCGACCCTATCCCACGCGGTCGACCTATTGGCGATCTTGGGTCTGATAAGGGACCCGTCGGCTCCAGAGTTATCCGGAGTGACGACCTATAAATTCCGGGTGTTCAGTGGAGCCGACTCCACTTCTCCATCAAGCGGTCATGCTTGCCACCGATGCCTGGCCCACAACAAATTGGTGTCAGGAGCCGGTTTCAAACCCCTCTGCCTCCGTAGAGAAATTCACAGGATACGGATCAGGGGTAGGGAGCAAACCTCCCCGTTCCTCCAAATTACGAGCGTTTTAAATTTTATTCCCAACACGCAAAATGGCGAACCAAGACATGCTGAAACAGGTGGGTAGTGGTAGTAGTGTAGAGGAACCCATGGTCCAGGATACCACCCCCATGCAAGAAGACGTGCCCCCGCAACTAAACTCAGAGTCTGTAAGGGGCGCAGGGGTGGCGTATGACAACCCCCCCCCCCCCATCAAACTTCCCTCCTGACCCTTGGCGGATCCGTGCCTGACCAAGGTGAATCGGCTTTGTCAGGGTCGTTCGACATGAACCGGTTGGGGGAAATGTTGATGGAAATGAAGGATAAAATGGATGCAAATGCGCCGAATGGACATGAACGCACACGATGTGCAAGGAATAAAAAGCGAAATGAAAACGAATGCGCAAAGCATGGAAAACCGACTGAGGGGCGATATGCAAACACTGAGGGGCGATATGCGAACACAGCGGGGTGAGATGCAGAGCATGGGGTTGAATCTGCAGGCGGGTCTGGAGGAACTGAAAGGCAAAATGGCGGAGGAGATCGGCACTGTACGTGAAGAGATGGCTGAGTTGAGAGGGGGTGAAGAAGGTGTTTGGTCTGCGATGGAAGCAGGTAAGGAGGACGTAACGGACAAAATAATGACGGCTGGACAAGAGGTAGACAAACTAGGGCAAGGGGTGAAAGAAATTAAAACAAGAACAAGGGCAATTAAAGAAAGAAATGGAAAAGAACACGACGGCGATAGAAAAGTTAAAAGAGGGCCAGCAGGAAATGAGGGGTGAATTGGAAGCTGTGAAAGAGGGATGTAAATTGAGACATGAGGAGATGACGGAAATAGTTGGAGAATTGGGACGAAGAGTAGAGATGGAGACGCGGGAACTAGGAGAACGTTTAGAAAACACATACACTTGACAAAAGAAGGGTTTAAATTAACGAAGGAGGAATTAGTGGAGACACAAGGGGAAATAGAGCAGGTAAGGTATGAACATCTCCCGTATCGGTTAATGGCCTACCGCATGAGTCAGCATGGAGCCACCGCCTGTAGCCCGGCGCTGCTCATGTACAGACGGGAGCTGCGAGCCCCCGTCGATTTGCTGTGCGTCACGACGGACCCCCAGGGAAGGGCTACGCACGTCAGTTGGAGGAAGGCATGGAAAAAGTCCATGCCTTCGCTTACCGCCAACTCCAACAGGCGGGTGTGAAAATGAAGCACAGGTACGACCACCGGAGCCAGGCGAGTGAGTATCCCCCAGGGACGAAGATTTGGTTCTTCAATCCCCGGAGGAGGAAGGGCAGATGCCCGAAACTCACCTCGCCCTGGCAGGGCCCGGGGGTCGTCCTGGCGCAAATTCGTGACGTGGTCATAAAGATCAAAATGGGACCACGGGCCCTTCCGCGTATTGTCCACGCTGACCGCCTGAGACCCTATAGGGGCGACCTTACGCCCTCATGGATGGATCGGACCGGAGTAGCCGGAGCCAGGACTACCGCTCCTGCGGAGACGCAAGGCTCATAGAGCCTTGCCACGAGTACATGCCCCGGCCAGGATGTGGCAAGCATCCTCGTTTGGACATAGGAGCATTAGTTTAGTGGGATTGTTTTAGCTTAGTTAGACCGGCCTCATGGGAGGATGAGCTGTCCTCCATGGGGCCCGTGGACTAGTTAGTTAGTGGGAATGTTAGGTTAGATTTAGAATGGAAAATGGATTTTGGGAGACATGGATAGACATGGAATGTGTAGTGGGGACGTAGCTTAGCGACGTAGATTAAATGGAACGTGCACGAGTTTAAGGGACGACGCGGGAGCACGAGATAGTTAGGGGAACATAGTTAGAGTGTGAATTGGGGAAAAAAGAGAAAGGAACGAAAGGAATACAATGAGTGAATATGGGTCAGCGGCCCCAGTGAGTGAGTGGAGTGAATGTGGAATGCATGGTGCGAATGAATGATTTGGGGGGAGGAGTGAAACCCACTCAAGTGACCCCGGGGTCAGAGTAATGTTAGTTAGTGGGTTAGTTTAATTTACCAAATGGAGGTCGTTTTGTTGTTGGTGTTGAGAGAAGGCACGAAACCCATTTGGAGGGGTGCAGGAATCCATGGACCAGCTGAGAGCGTGGCTAGTGAAAGGTGAGTATCAAGTAAAGGGCACCCCAGGCACCGGACAGTCGGCCAGAGTAGGCCAAGGGTCCAAGGGACCGGGATAGTGTAGTGGCCACAGGCGACCCTCGGAAAGGGACTCGGAGTGCCAAAATGCCACGTGGGCATCGGAGGGGGGCAATGCCAGAAAGGACAACCTCCCGCATTCATAGGGAGCAGGTAGGCTCCGAGACAGCCTCATGGCCCAGGGGTGCTGCAGTCAGAGTCCGGCAGGAGAGAAATCCCTGCCAAGTGAGCCACGCTGCCCAGCCACAAAATTGTGCAAAAGCACGAGTGAAAATTTGAGGGCGAGGCCCAAATTTATAACGGGACTTCAACACGGGCGATGGGAATCATGGTTTTTAGAACCGATAGTTTAAGTGGCAGGCGTTTTGAAAAGCCCTGGGGTAGTTTAAAGTTTAATAAAAGCTCGTACAGTTAGGAAATGTACCCCTTCACACCATCCATTCCTTCGCTCTCGGTTGGCTGCTGGACCCACCTTGGGAAAGATTGCTGAATTATGAGGACGCCATTCTGAGGCTTTGTTGGGCCTCGAGACAGGACGCTAGTCTCTTCCTTATTCCCTCCAAAAAAGGAAATTAGGGGTTGGGAGTAGGCTAGGTTGACAGGATAGGTTAGCCGGACAAAGACGATAAAGGTGAGTTAGGGAGACGAGATTATAGAGGAAAATAAATAAATAAAAATAATAATAAAATAAAATAATAAGGGGCTAAATTTTGTTGTTTTCTTGTTGCAAATTAAGGGAGTGGGTATGGACAAAGACAGGCAAAGGCGATAGGTTGGGGGGAGACAGTAGGGTAGGTCCGAGCCCGTTTTCGGAGTGGCCTGGCAGCACCGCACTGCCTCCACACAAAACCTAACGGGACCAGACCAGAAGAGCTTCACATGCCGGCCTGTATTTGTGTTACATCTTCTGGTCCGCACTTGCCTGCCTTGCCATGCCTGATTTGCCTGTCTGTGCCATAACCCCATGCCTGCTACCCTATTTGCATTCATCCCTGTGTCACCATCACCATGTGCGCCAGGACAATCGCCAAGTGTGTTTGCAAAGACTGCCCTGTAGGCAGCTGCACCACGAGGACTGCATTTCGCAGTTAGTGCATCGTTGTTTGTCCATCTCCATCCATTCTCCTGTGCCAGAGACTCCCTTCGAGTTGCAGAACTGTTGACTTTTGTTGTGCCTCTCTTCACAGATCACAGGTCCTGGGCCATGGTTAGTGGAAATAGTAGGTAAAATTGTAAATAAGTTATTGACCCACCTGTGTGTCTGTCGTAGTGCCGGCAATTTTAGTTAAGTCGTCTGTATGAGTCTGATAGCTGTTAGTCACGCAGCGCATTAGGTTATTTATTTTTGGGACATATATGAAAAAAATGTCGCACTCAGGGATCCGCAGGTAAATCGTATTAGGGGAGAACTTACACATGCTGGTCACACGCAAATTTGATGACTCGGGACGAGTCTGTAAAAAGGGGAGGGGTAGTGTTACGAATCTGTAAGCTGACTGCACTCAACATTCAGGCCCCGTCGCTCAGTTATATCGGTAAGTGTGTGTTTCTCGTTAGAATCCATCCCCTGTGTCTAATGGGAATTAAGTGTACGTGCGCTGCACAGTTATTTGACAGATAGGATTTTTACATCACCTTCACCGACAACAGCACCTTCGCTCCATCCTGACGCCATAACGCTTGCGGTGGGCGGAGTTCAAATGAGCCTGGCCTCTCTCTTGCCCAACCAGGGAGATGTGAGTGAGTTCCCCGGCGGTCGGCCAATGAGCACAGCCCACACAGTACAACATTCCTCTCCCTGATTGAGGGGCGGTCCACCGGGACGCACCGACACGCTCCCCGACCAATCACGAGGACGACCGATTTCGCCCAGTGAATGAGGGGTGCGGTGACGTGAGACACATCCGCCCACCCCCCCCCCCCCCGACCACAGGGAGAGAAGAAATAGACGGGATGGCACGGTCATCGAGTCAGTCTACGCTTGTGCTTCTGGTCTCGTCCTGCCGCTGAGTCTATGCTGGTTCTTCTGGTCTCGTCCTGTCGCGGTTCTTCTGGTCTCGTCCTTACACTGAGTCTGTGCTGGTGTCATCTTACCGCTGAGTCTGCGTTGGTGTCATCTTGCCACTGAGTCTGTGCTGGTCTCACCTCGCCGCTGAGTCTGCGCTGGTGTCATCTTGCCGCTGAGTCTGTGCTGGTCTCATCTTGCCGCTGGTCTGTTCTGGTTTCATCTCCTCGCTGGTCTGGTTCTCTGATCTCGTCTCGTCACTGGTCTGCGTCTGGCTGCCCTGGTCTGTCTTTTGGCGACCGGAGCTCCAGGAAGGGGTGGACGTCCAGCCGCGCACTCGCGGCCAGGTAGCCAGCCGTACTGACTCCCAGACGAACTATCCTCCGTGGCTGGAGAGCCGAATAAGGAACATTTGGGTCCGTTTCTCTTGGGTGTGCATCTGTGTGTGGGTCCATCTATAAGTAGGAATTGTTAATTGCTTTCTTGTACATACTTGCATTTCTTTTAGTTGGTTGAACTCTGCTTCTTGTGTGTTCCCTTCCCCCCGCCCCCCATTATAAATAAATCCCCTGTTCAATGTTTCAGCTCGATTCTGTGTTTCCTTCATTGGTTTAGCATGGTGCGTGTTGGGAAATTGGGAAGTCGCAAAATGGCCATTTGGACCGACGGACCTCGGTAACCATCCGCTCAGGTTACACACAGTTCGAGCACGCTAACGGCTTGTTCCACTCGAGCTCCGCCGAGGGTGAATTTCCCCGGTAGTTTGGACAATGTGGGTATTTAGGTAAATTGAAATTGGCAATCGACCCTATCCCACGGGGTCGACCTATTGGCGATCTTCAGTCCGATAAGGGACCCGTCGGCTCCGGAGTTATCCGGGGTGACGACCTATAAATTCCGGGTGTTCGGTGGAGCCGACTCTACTGCTCCATCTAGCGGTCATGCTCGCCACTGATACCCGGCCCACAACAATATCTCCACAACTTGATTGGAGTCCACCTGTGGCCAATTCAAATGAATGAACATGATTTATAAAGACACACACCCTTCTAAAAAAGATCCCACAGTTGACAGTGCATGTCATAGCAGAAGTCCAAGGAACTGTCCACAGAACTCTGATATAGAATTGTGATGAGCCATAGGTCTGGGGAAGTGCATAAAACAATTTCTAAAGTCTTGAAAGTTCCCAAGTGCACAGAGACATCCATCATTAGGAAATGGAAATAATATGGAATGACCAAGACAATTCCTTGAGCTGGCCGTCTGACCAAGCTGAGCAACTGGTCAAGAAAGACCTTGGTCAGGGAGGTGAAGAAACCCAATGACTATTCTGACAGAACTACGGAGGTCCTTGTCTGAGATGGGAGAAGCTGCCAGAAGGACAACAGTCTCTGCAGCACTTCACACAATTAGGCTTTATGGGAGAGAGACCAGACAGAAGACACTCCTGAGAAAAAGGCACGTGACAGCACACCTGGTGTTTGCAAAAAGGCATGTGAAAGACTCTGAGAGAATGAAGCAAAAGATTCTGTGATCTGATGAGATGAAAATTGAACTCTTTGGCCTGAATGCAAAGTGCTACGTCTGGTGGAAATCGGGCACAGCTCATCACCCATCAAACACCATCCCTACAGTGAAGCATGGTGATGGCAGCATCATGCTATGGGAATGCTTTTCAGTGGTAGGGACTGGGAGACTTGTAAGGATAGAGGGAACAACGAATGGTGCCAAATACAGGGAAATCCTCGAGGAGAACCTGCTTCAGAGTGCAAAAGACCTTCGACTGATTTACTTTCCAACAGGACAATGACCCCGAGCAAACAGACAAAGCAACACTGGAATGGCTTCAGAACAAGAATGTGAAAGTCCTTGAGTTGCCCAGCCAAAGCCCAGACTTGAATCCCATTGCGAATCTGTGGAAAGACTTGAAGATTGTTGTTCACCGACGCTCCCCATCCAACTTGACAGAGCTTGAGCAAATCTGCAAGGAAGAATGAGAGAAAATCCCCAAATCCAGATGTGCAAAGCTGATACAGACATACCCAAGAAGACTCAAAGCTGTAATCGCTTTTATAAGGCTTTTATAAGGCTATAATAATCGAAAAATAATGCTTTTATAAGGTAAACAATTGGACTAACAGCAAACCCACAGGGGACTCAGTAATGGCTGTTGAAGCCTGTCTAAGATGGTCATTCCCTGTTACCAAGAGCATCAGCATGATCAGTTTTACTGATTGCTTTCTTTTCCAAAAGACAAAGTGTCGCTATAATGGTGGAGATGGCGTGGTGGTGGGGGGGGGGGGGTAGGTGGGAGACATGGTGTATAGTATCACCATTACAGTGTGTAT
>NC_140962.1:1306266-1398766 GCF_056783735.1 Eptatretus burgeri
TCTTATAAAAATCGATGAGGACAAGGAGTTTCTTGCTTCTCAGCGTGAAAAGGGGCGTCCAGGAAAGATCGGGAGTCTTGACTACAAGACTGCCAGGACTTCAGAGAAAATTATGAAACGTAAGGATGAAGAAAAAAAGAGGAAACAGAAGGTGCTTTTGGAGATGGCCGCAACTTCTGAAACAGCCAACCTCCAGTCTTCCTCCTCCTCCAGCTCTACTGAATCTAGTCCAAGTCGACAACCATCTTCTTCCATCCATCCAACCACCTGTGATTCCCAGCCTCCGAAGAGAAAACGTGGGACAACTGGATTAACATCTGAAGTAACTGAGGCCCTGGATAGAACTCTCCTTAGCGATCGTTCTGCAAGTCGGGTTCTAATTCCATTTGCCAAGCAATTGGGACAAGACATCAATAAACTTTCTCTCAGTCCAAGTGCCATTCGTGCCGCTCGTGTTAAGCACCGGAAGCAATGCGCTGAAGAGATAAAGCAGAGCTTTAAGGTTGACACAACCCTGGTAGTCCACTGGGATTCCAAGTTGATGCCAGACCTAACTGGAAGAGACAAAGTTGACAGGCTGCCAATTCTGGGTACTGGGAATGGTGTGTCAAAAATCCTGGCAATTCCGATGCTGAAAGACTCCAAGGCGGAAGAAACAGCCACGGTCATCTTTTCAACAGTTAAGGAGTGGAACCTGATTGGACGTGTCAAAGAGATGTGTTTTGACACGACAGCTGTTAATACTGGAATCCGGGGTGGGGTCTGTGTTCGTATTGAAAACATCCTTGATCATCAACTTCTTTATTTTGCGTGTCGGCACCATGTCTTAGAACTTGTTTTGGAAGCAATTTACTCTTCTTCGGTCGATGAAGCATCCTGAGGGCCAGACATCACCTTATTCCAAACCTTCCAGGACTGCTGGCCTCATTTTAATTTCACGCAGTACTTGACTGCTGCTGATGATGCAAGTACAGCCACCGATATCCATCCATGGGCCAATTCTGTCATTCAGCATGCCCAAGAGCTTCTGAAGAAGAAGCATCCCCGAGACGACCACAAAAAAACTTCTCCAACTGACGATCATTTTCCTTGGAGGCATCCCTTCTGGACATCTGGTTCCAACATTCAGGGCACCTGGCGCCGTTCACCGAGCGCGTTGGATGGCTCGTGCAATTTACTGCTTCAAGATCTGGATGTTTCAAGGGCAGTTCTCGGATTTTCTCACTAAACGCGCGTCATCATCCCGCAGTACATGTCGCACAGAACGCCTGTTTAGCGGGATCAAGCAGGTCTGTCTTTTTGTTGCTAAGCACTATATCAGGGCCTGGTTCGACACTCGAAATGCTGCTTCCGCGCCAAAGAATGACCTCCAGCTCCTTCAAGCCCTTCATTCCTTGAATCATGCTGCATACAAAACAATGAGCCGCCATCTGTGGTACCTGAGCGAAGTTAACGTCGGCCTTGTACTCTTTGATGACAACTTAGATTCGTCAGAAAAGATCGCCATGGTAATAAACATGAAGGACGTGGAGGGTTCAGAGGATCCATCTCGACGAGTCTGGCTTCCCAATCCAGAGGGAAAGAAGCTGTCTGACCTCTGCTCCTCCCAAACTAAAAATCTCTTTACGCTCCTCGAGCTGCCAGAAGACTTTCTCGAGGAAAAGGATCCATCAAACTGGAAGAGCTTTGAATCCTACGTCAAAGCAAAGCAGAGGGTTGACTCTTTGAACGTCGTGAATGATGCCGCCGAAAGAGGCGTCGCCCTCATCCAAGATTTCACGAAAGCTGGTCGAACAATAGATGAAGCTCAAGTGCAGTACCTTGTTCGAGTGATGGAGGATGACCGACGGAAATACCCAAAGGCCTCAAAGGAAACTTTGATTTTATAAAGGCATATTATTTACTTTTCAGGATACCGGGCGTTGTGGCGTGCGCCTGTAATCCGGCTACTCGGAGGATTGGGTTGGAGGATCGCTTGAGGACGGGAGCTCTGCGCTGGGCCGCGCGATGAGAGGATGTAGGGCAGCCCGGAATCATGGCGAAACCCAATCCTTATCCCTGTGTCGTAAGAGGTGACCAGGGTTGCGTCAGGAAGGGCATCCGGCGTAAAACCTGTGCCAAATCAGCATGCGGATCATAACGGATGATCCGCTGTGGCGACCCTAACGGGAGCAGCCAAAAGATGAGCAGCATTATTTACTTTTCAGGATAATTTTTTTTAATTGTTTTCATCAAAAGAGATTTTCATTTTAATTTAGCCATGTTGTACTAATGGAGAAGGATGTCAAGTGCCTGCGCAAGTCCTAAATATTATTTAATCTTAATAAAACTTGGAAGATTTTAGTTTTTCATGAAACCTCACCATTTGGAAGGTTCTGCAAACTTCTATTGCAAATTTGAATTTTTACCATAGTAGCTAAAAGCGCCCTAATATATATATACATACATATATATATATATATATATATATATATATATATATATATATATATATATATGTATGTATGTATATATATATATATATATATATATATATATATATATATATATATATATATACATATATCTATGTATGTATGTATATATATATATATATATATATATATATATATATATATGTATGTATGTATGTATATATATATATATATATATATATATATATATATATATATATATATATATATATATATATATATATATATATATAAATATCGATATATTGTTGCGTATCCGGGGTGGCGGGATTCTCGCCCGACTTTTGGCGCCACCCTCACCACCACCGCCTCCGGGGTTTATAACGCTGGGCGGCTCGGCACAGGCCTCGGGTCACGCGTCTTCAATCGCAATACCAACGTAATCCATTTTAGTCTGTAACCATTTTGGTTTTATATGCCAATCGAACGGATCGTTCCTCGACGCGACACAAATTAATCCATAGCGGCAACTTCATACGAACCAACCAGATTTATTGGGGAACAGCGGGGAACACAACACAAGCAAAACATTCACGACAATGCTTTTATTAACAATCTTTAACCCGTTCTAAACTAGGGAACTACGGACTACAGGTTTTTCGGTGGTCCCTCCCGAGATATGCCTCATACAACACGTGCAGACAAAGACAGACAGCCAGACAGCATGCATGCAAGACAAAACAGAGTACTTGGTGATGTTTCATGGATGAGAGGATAGTGTCAAAAGCATGAATGTCGCTCACAACAGGCGGATGTCCACGGATTCGAGCCCTAGCTCGAACGCGCCGCGTGGCAAGATGGCGCGCCGCACTCTTTCCTTTACGCATCGCACGCGGTCTCCGCGCGCTCTGACCCCGCGTAAGGTCGACGATGGGCTTCAGCTGATTTCTCTCAAGGTCCATCATACAAATCCAGGCCTGGCCTGTTCACCAGACAAGGCCCAAATCGAGGTGCCGAGGTCCGGCAAGTGGATTGGCAAACGTGTCGAGCCGTTGGTGTCAGCAGGGACCGTCAGAGGCTCTGTCGTTTCCTCTCTTGCCTTCCCGCCTCGAAGCCCGGCTTCCCAGCTCCGTCCTCTCAGTTTCTATCTCTGTAGAATCACCTTTTCTTTCCTTTTCCACGCTCGCCTCTCAAAGCCGGCTGCCCTCTCTCTCACGGCAAAATCACCTCCTCATAAGAGTCGATCGCCAATTCGACGTGCAGGCCGCCTCTCCCACTGCCCCAAAAAGGCAGACTCGACGTGCAGGCAGCCTCTCTTACTGCCAAAAAATGCCAATATATATATATATATATATATATATATATATATATATATATATATATATATATATATATATATATATATATATATATTGTTGCGGCCACAGGTACAGAGACACCAGCTTGTCACTCGGGGATTAATCCCCGGTTGTCCTCGGGAGAGCAAGACCTGGGGCCACCGCTCACAATTAACGTTGTGGTAAAGTGGGTTGTTTTCAAACCACGAACTCCACCCAGTCAACCATGAGTTCCAGTGTCCACCGTCTAATTATTCCGTTTAACTTGAGGTCACGTGGTTAGCTGAGCGGGGGGCGAGCCCTCGGCAAAGCACCAATATTATCTCATTAGATTTTAAAGAGGGCAACGAGCGTTTTAACCGCTGGTGCCTGCCGACAATTTTTGGTCAAATCTGTGGTAATTACCTCCCAGTCTATCTCGGTTCAGACAATGCTCGACCAATGGAAGGAAAGGACAAACACGGACAGGTTGGAAATCGACAAAGAATTTATTAATAATAAAATTAATAAATAAATAAAAGGTTTTTTTTTTCTGAGGTAAATAAAGAATGAATTTCAAAGCAAAATCAATCAAAATGCCAGGAAAGAGACAAAGAGCAGATGCTTTTCGGGGGTTGACTTACTTGCAGATAATTACAGACAAGGGTACCCAGCAGATCATTCAGGGGGAGGGGAGGGGGAGAATCATCTCGCTCACCAGAAAGTTCTCCATGAAGCGATAAGGTCCTGAAATGTGTGTGTGCGTGTCACGTCCGTCATCAGCACCCAGCCCCGCTATGCACCCTCTCGTGGGGCAACCTTGAACGCCAGTCGACGTCTGGAGGGCACCTGGATCGTGTGTCGCGTGTTTAGACCCTGGTGTTGTTGGTGACCGACCCGTGCCTCACTTGTTGGCGGCGCTGATCACACCCACACGCGCACCACACGCTCACTTGCCCAAGCACTGGGAAGGACGAATTGTCTCGTTGTTGGCGCTGGTCAGACACCCGCTTCTTGCTCGCTTCTCAAGCTTACTTCTCATTCTCTTCTCCCTGGCTTTCTTTCGCCCCGCTTTCTTCTCGCCTCTCTCGCCATTTGCTTTTTCCTCTCTCCTTTCACTTTTTCTTTTTTCGCTTTTCTCCTCACAGAACGTACCTCCCGTTCGTTTTATATCTCCGGGCGGAGGCTCACCCTGCCCCACGGTTACCATGACAACCCATGTGCTCTCAAAAAAGGCGGACGTCTGAGCTCACGAAAGATTTTTGCTGAGGAATAATGGGGGGTGGGCTTCAGAGCTCATGAAAGAAATGTGTGTAAACGTGTCTGTCGTAAAGAAAAAAGCTTCCCATAAGAGTGGGGATCTATCCTTTACCCTTCTCAACGCATCACATTTAAGATCCCATTAGACATGGGGATGGGGCTAATCTGAACATGCATTCAGGAAATAACTGTCTGAGGACCTCGATGTGTGGATGCATTCATCAGACCAGATTCTATAATCCGTAACACTATATCTATATACAGTCATCCCCCGTTTATTGCAGGGGTTACATTCCAAACCTCCCCGCGAGAAGTGAAAATCCGCGATGAATGGACGCCTCCCAAAAAAAATCAACTCGTCTGGTCTGGTCGGCTTGGCAATGATCGGGTTTGAGGTGCCGGAGATCGACTCATCTGGTCTGGTCGGCTTGGCAATGATCGGGTTCGAGGTGCCGGAGATCGACTTGTCTGGTCTGGTCGGTTTGGCTGTGCTCGTCCAACCGCGGCAAACTTTTTTCCTTCCCGAAGCATATGTCGAGCACATTAACCTTCTCCTGGAGCGTCAGGACCTTCCTCTAGCGCTTCGGTTCCTTGCCAGAAGCCTCAGAAGGTGCAGGGCATTTGGGCGACATCGTGGGGCTTGGAGAAAAAACGTAGAAAATACATATATATATATATATATATATATATATATATATATGTATATATATATATATATATATATATATATATATATATATATATATATATATATATATATATATATATATAAACTCAACAAAAATAAAAACTTTACACTCGTTTCAAAGTCAATAATTTGAACACTTTGGAAAATAGGTTTGAAATAACGATTGTATTCAATTCTCTTGTCATTAAAGATGCTATAGCATACAGATCATGTTTGTCATGGAATCGGTTCCACCGGAAATGCGACGACAATGTCCATGATCAAAAACTGTGAGTCACAACTTAATGAAATCATGTCAATATCGGGTGTGTCCTCCATGGGCGTTCACAACTGCGATACAACGTCTCCTCATGGATTGGATGATGCGTCTGAACACAGCTTGGGGAATGTGCCGCCATATTTGTACCAACATGGCACCAAGCTCCTGCAAGTTCTGTGGAGGGTTCCTTACTTGATGGAGCCGCCTGCCTAACACATCCCACACATGCTCTATGGGGTTGAGGTCAGGAGATCTTGAGGGCCACTCCATGACATTGATGCCAGTGTGCCTGAGGAAATTCGTTGTTAAATTGGCCGTATGAGGTCTGGCGTTATCCTGTTGGAAAGTCAGACCTGGGCCATGAGCTGCCATGAATGGTAAAAGCTCTGGAATGAGCACCTGATCCCTGTATGCTGCCGCATTAAGGTTTCCCTGGATGACAATGAGTCGGGATAGAGCATGACCGTTGACACCACCCCAAACCATAACGCTACCGCCCCCAAAGCGATCCACTTCCTGTACGCAACACTGGGCATTGCATTCTCCTCGTCTTCTCCACACTCTAACCCTTCCATCAGCAAAAGTTAGTGTGAACCTTGATTCGTCACTAAACACAACCCTATTCCAATCTCGCTGGGTCCATCTCAGGTGCCGTCGTGCCCAAAGAAGATGTTGGCGTCGATGGAAACGGGTTAGAATTGGTCTACGATATGGCCGCCGTGCATGAAGACTAGCAGAGCGCAGGCGATTTCGAATGGTTTGGGCAGTCACTCGACCTCCAAACAATTCATTCCCAGTGGATGTGGCAGTGACAAACCGATTACGCAAATGACGTAAGACAATCTGTCGGTCTTCTGCGCGTGACGTAACACATGGTCGACCAGGACGGGGGCGGTCAGCTGTGGTGCCAGTTTGATGGAGACGTGTCTGGAGGTTATGGATGGTCTGTCGACTGCATCCCATAACCCTCGCAACGTCAGTGACGGATGTTCCCGTATTCAGCATGCCAATGGCACGTTCACGCTGAATGTTTGACAGTCGTGGCATTGCAAATTAACAAAAAATTAACCATAAAACCTTGTTTTTCTGAGATGATACTCTCCTCTGCTACCTTGAGATCAATTGCAGGTGTATCAATAGGCCACGTGACTTGTGTCACATGGAAACGTGATTTTAGCGTGCAGTGCTCTGTTACGTACTACGTAGGCCCGACCAGTAGAATGAATGTGTGAAGTAATGCCCTCGACAATGCCTTTAACCATAATCACAACAAGAACTCTTTCAAAAAAAGTTTCTAAACACTATTTGACAAATAATGAGTGTCACGTTTTTATTTTTGCTGAGTTTATGTATATATGTAATGGTTTGTGGATGTACTATATTGTTACGAATTTGGAAGCTTACAGCACTCAACATCCAGGTTCCTCTAGAACAGTTATATCGGTAAGTTTGTGTTTATAGTTAGGGCCCCTTACCTGGGATGGGAATTACTGTCTAATGGGAATTGTGTCTAATGTGTCTAATGTCTAATTAGTGTCTAATTAGTGTCTAATGGGAATTACATGTGTGCGCTGTGGAGATTCGTTTGCAACAAACCTCCTTCACTTCACTCCACGCATCGACGCCATCGCTCACGTGCGTTCGGCCACGTACATGGGCGGAGATTTCCATCAGCTCAGACCGGGACTCCGCCCAGGAAGGCAGGGGCATGCCCCTTGTCCAATCAGACCACAGAAGGTGGTTTTCCCATGACACACTGGCCAATGAGAGTTGAGATAGCCACAGAAGGCGGTTTTCCCATGACACGCCGGTCAATGAGAGTTGAGATGGCCACAGAAGGCGGTTTTCCCACGACACACCGGCCAATGAGAGTTGAGATGGCCACAAAAGGCTGTTTTCCCACGACACGCCAGCCAATGAGAGTTGAGATGGCCACAGAAGGCGGCTTTCCCACGACATGCTGGCCAATGAGAGTTGAGATGGCCACAGAGAGCGACCTTCCCACAACGCCCCGTCCAATCAGGGTGGAGAGCGCCTCAGATGGCGATGTGCTCACCCCGGAGGAGAAAGGAATATAAGAAATGCCAGGCTGGGTAGTTAGGGTGAAAAAATGATCGAGGAGGTGGAGGTCGTCGTAGTGGTGGTAAAAGGGTCGTGGTCGTCATGGTGATCATCATCATCGTGTTCCGGGTTCGAGTCCCACCGAGCTGGATCATCATCACCTCTGATCTTCTCCTTGGCCTTGGTCGATTGGTGCGTGGCCAGTTGGAGAGCATGGTACCTGGTGTTTGGAGCGGCATCGTGTTGCGGGTTCGAGTCCCGCCGAGCCGGATCGTCGAAGACCACACGAGGTGGACAGGTCCAAGCACAGGCTCTGGTCTCTAGTTCACCTGTTCTCGAGCTGGAGGCCTTCAATAAAGACCATTGGGGTCCATTTCTTTTGTGTGTGCGTGTGTGTGTCCTGTGGGCCCGTCTTTAAGTAGCAACTGGTTAAGTGCTTTTGCTGTACATTATTTGCATCCTTTATAGTCGGTTTAACTCTGCCCTTTATGTGTTCCTTCCCCACCCATTGTAAATAAATACCCCTATTGTTGAATGTTTCAGCTCATTTTTGTCCTTTCCTTCATTGGTTTTGCACGGTGCATGTTGGGTGATTAAAAAGGCCGTTGCTGCTGTAGATGTACATTTGGTCTGGCATGGCTCTGGTAACTCCGCCCAGTTACGCTGGATCTGAGCCGTTCCCGCGATTCGGATCGGACAGAGTCGGCCGAGGGTGTGGTTTCCCCGGTAGTTGGACGGCGTGAGTACTTAGGTAAATTGAAGTTAGACAAGTGGACCCTACCTCATGCCACCGAAATATTGGCGACCACGGTCCTGTAAGGGACCCGTGCCTTTCGGAGTTCTCAGAGGAGCACGATCTAGATTCCGGGTGTTCGGTGGAGCCGACTCTACTGCTCCACCCAGCGGTCGCGCTCGCTGCCGATACCCGGCCCACAACAGTATTATATAGGCGATTTGTGTTCTACATTGTTCAAGCATACAATTCAGTTTAAGGAAATGTTTAAAGAGGTTTAAAGGCGTATAAATAAATTAAAAAAGGCATGTAAATAAATTAATTTTGGGTTTCACCAAGTGTCGATTACATCACCCGATCTAATACACAACATTAGTGATTCATTCTTTTTGTTGTGTCCTTTATAATATCCTTAAAACCAGTAAGTTTCCTATTTGGAATGATTTTCAAGTTTGGTTGACTGCCAGGTGGGGAGACAGAGTGAAAATGTTATCTCACTCCTCTCTGCGCATGCGCAATCGGGACAAATTCAGAGCCAAAGTACGATAAAAGGAGAAACTTGTCTTCCTAATCACATTCTGATTCATGTTAAAAATATCAGATTCCATTGAAATCAGTTGTTCCACGATCATGAATTGACGATAATAAACTGATAAGACAGACAGATGGACAGACGGGACGTGAACCAATTGCTTAAACCCGCATTTCGCTTCATGTGCACAGCGTAAAAATCTGTTATTTCACCTCACCCAGTTCATTCCATGTGGACGATGGTGTGTTAATATTAGTATTACTCACAGAGTAGCCACCCAATGGGCGATCTTGTTCCAAGTGTGCAACACGTTCTTCTCACACATCCGTTTATTTGGGTGGTGTATCGGCAAAATATACCGCTTTCTCAATCTCTCTTGAAAATAACACATCACCTATAAGAAGCAAAAACATATGCCTGATGTGCAAACAGTATTTTATACATTGTGGTTATATAGCTCAATTGCACTGGCCCATTGGTCAGGTCTGAGGCCGATACGTACTATCACCTTCACAAGGCCCATGACGTCTATCAGCTCCAACTTTTCGATATTTTATGATCCTTTTCACAGTTGTTTGGGTTGTTTTACACTGAACGGAAAACTTATAGGGAGGGCATGGCAAGTGTAAATATGACACTTCCAAAGATGTGTTGGGCTTCCCATAGCACCAAAATGGTGGATGTATGATTTCTATTTTTTCACATTACAATTGTGGGTGACATCAGACCAACTATCCAACCAATGGATTTTGGTTGGACATACATACACACGTACAAAGATTTGCTCCATTTTATATATAATTTTTCTTCTTCTTTAATGGCCACAATTATTCACCCACATTCTTGTGGGGTTGGCTGGGGGAAGTGGCCCAAGTCTTTCATGAAC
Organism: Eptatretus burgeri; assembly: GCF_056783735.1. Classification (NCBI taxonomy): domain Eukaryota; kingdom Metazoa; phylum Chordata; class Myxini; order Myxiniformes; family Myxinidae; genus Eptatretus; species Eptatretus burgeri. Next base: position 1,316,416 of record NC_140962.1, read on the forward strand.
AAGCCTAAGGTTCGACGAAGGTTATGGCAGGAATTTGGAATTTGGCCATGGTGCCGGCAAGAGCTCACCTACTCTTTTGTAAGGACACCTCCTGCTCCACCTCCTCCTTCGTATTTAGCACAAGGCTGTGGGTAGAATCATTGGCTGAGGGTGTGGCTGTGCCACTGATGCATTGTCCCTACTACTAGGACAATGGTGCTCAATTCACTGACCTCAGAAGGATGACAGGCTGAGTCAACCTCACCTGCTGTTAATTCAACAGCTGACCTGGGCTCAAACTCAGGAACCTAAGATCCAAAGCCAACCACCATAACTGCAAAGCCAACAACCAGGCTTGTGAAGGACACCATGGGATCGTTAAAGTCCACCAACTAATGCCGGCAAATGGGACGCCAGTTTAACGTACATCCGACGGATGACACACACATTGATGAATAACCCTGACTGTGAAATACTGGGATAACAGTTTAGAGCTGGACTGAGATTCAAACCCACACGAGAGGGCTTAAAGGTGACCAAACAGTTTATGGTTGTAATAATTTTTACTTCCTGTCGGTATGCTGCACAAAATGCCATGATAAGCTATTTATACACCTTGACATGGAGTTCGTCAAGGGGGCAAATTAAGTTGCTACAACCTCCATCATGTGACTCCTCGTCCTCCTGGCAAGTTTGGTTGAGATTGGAGAAGTAGTGACTGAATGTATTGCAGTCAGACAGACAGACAGACAAAAAATTGAGCATTTTAGTATAATAACCAAGTTAACGCTTGAATAACAAATCCTTCTCACAAAAATATGGCAGCATATGTAGGCTCTGACATATTATATCTAATCATGATATGAAATAAAATGGTGATCAAAATCGCTGAATTAACACGTTTCCAGAGGTTCAAGTTTAGTTTTACATTTTACTTCCTCCTGTCTCACCTTGTATGACCAGCATTCTCTGATTATTCTCTTTGAAATCCAATTGGATCACCATCACTCATTGACAAACACTAACAAGTTGCCTGTGCCGCACGGCATTCCAAATGGAGTCGGGATGAAGGAGGCAAAAATGCAAATGGCGTCTTCCGTCATCGAGCCGCAAGCTGGGAGCAACAATTCACATTTATTGCCACATCTGATGCAATTTAAATGTTCTAATGGAAGGGGGGGCGCTCCATTTGAAACTGTTTGTTTGATATATGGAGCTTTTTAATGCCTCGGGTCCATAATAAAAAAAAATTGTATTGATGTCAATGCCAGTGACCAATTGCAAATTAATAGTCAAATTACATTTAGTCTTCCTTAGTCCAAGTTGTTTAACCAACTCGAATTTTCTTTTTCTTTTCTCTTGTTGTATAAATCCATACATTTGTTTATTCATTCTCAGTTGATTATTACATATTTAACTTGCATAACTATAAATCCATTCGATGTTCATTCTTATTTTGAGCATTGCATTACAGCACTACCACGTTCTGATCCCTTGTCACTTTCTCATCCCTTCGATTAGATTTAGCTATCCCACGTTCACCTGCTTCCCGACAACTCAATGGAGATCAACGCATTCGTATTTCATTATTTATTTTAGCAGCTGCTTCAACTTGTTTTTCTTTGATAATCGATGACGTTCAATATACCACACAATCAGTGGACTACCAAACAGGACTGGTCATTGTAATAGAAAATACCTTTTATCTGCAAAATATGTGCTCATGCATAAATACATGATTCTCTAATGCCCATCTCCCTTAGGCTAAATTAGTCGTATTAAACAGCCTGTAATTAGCTATTATACAAGGATGGCTCGTTAAGCAAATGAAAATGATCTGATGTGGCAGTGGTTATTTAAAGGTTGCATGTGCAAAGCTTTCAACCGGACACTTCATATTAACAATAATCTTGCCTCACAAGCAAGACAAGGCACATGAACAAGGATTTTATGAATGCCAAAAGTTACTGGCTCCGTCAAGCTAGATTTCATTGGTCTAATTGAACTCGGCCAAAAGGTCTCATATTTTGATATAATCACCCAAAACCCATCACCAATGTCTCTCCTCTGTCTCTGATTGTGTGTGTGTGTGTCATGGCGGGTGTGCGTATGTAGTTCAATGTTGTACTCTGATTTTCCTTTTTCACTCCCTCTGTTGTGTATATTTTTCTGGACCTATTTTTGTTGTCCTATTTTGTATTTTTGGTGCATACCTTCCTCCCTTATTTTTTTGTGATGAATTTTTATTTTCACAACATGATGGGTATCGGCTTTCACTCTTCTTCTTTTGAAGTGTTAATGTGAAATTCTGCTCTTTAGCGAGTAATCCAATTAAGATATTCCATACTCAACGAATTAAAACATTGATGTTGCAGTTTATGTGTTTTAATTATGTTTCGCTTTGAACAAAATGTTGTTTACATTGCTGCTCGTTTGTTTTTGTGAAAACGAAGACTCTGAAAACGATTTTTTTGGTCAAATATGGCCATTCTAGTACATATTGTTACGGTTGTGGAAATTTGCATGACACCAGAAAGAGTCCTCAGGTGAGATATCTTGATAAGTCCATGTGTAGTTAGCCCACACCCGTTGTATAGAGGGAATTTATGTGATCCATTCAGGCTGCGATCCTTCAGTTAGCCATTTTTTTCTTTATCTATTGTTATTTCGACCATTAAGCCGCCAACAACGCAAACAGCCACTACCCTTACCTTCACAACTCCATCCCGCAAACATCGCTTCACCGCCATTCCCAAACGACACCATAACCATCAAACCACCACCGAAAACCCTCCACCACCTTCACTTTTCTCCTTCACAACCAACAACCGCATCACCTGTGAACACTGAACGTCGGGCTGTCTAGGGCACGTTCGTCGATTGGTGCCAAACGCACTGAGCCGTGAGTGCGAATGGCGGCCTTTCCGAGGGGAAAATTCGGATCCAAACTGGTTCACGCTCACTTCCCCTCCGTCCAATGAGCGAATGCGAGGCGGCTTGACCCGCCTCCAAGCGCATGTATGTGAAGTCCGTTTATGCAAATATGCGGATCAAGAGAGGTTCACGCCCCTTTTTGCCTGACCAATGGGTGAACAGAGGGTGGCGTGGCCCCGCCTCCAATCGCGTTTTGATCCGCAGAGTTGCATATCGGCTCCTCCTGAGACCTACAAAGATACGAGCGCGAGGCGACTCACGCGGAGAAGAGCGGGGCAAAGCTGAGTGGAACTAGAGAGGGAGGAGAGTGGAACTGAGAGAGGGTGAGTCGAGCTTGGAGAGAAGTTGCGGAGGAGTTGCAGGGAAGACGGCGGACGGCGACGAGGTTGCGGTGTGGGGTTCGCTTGACTCGTCGCGAGATCTAGGCCAGCCAGCCATACCCCTCTCCCTGAGCATCAACAATTCCCCCCCCCATTCGCGCTGAGATAGTGCCCGTACCCACCCCCACCCACCCTAAACGTGGTGCCAACGGGACCGCTCGCGCAGAGCATGCCGGAGAGGGCTCGCCAACCACGCCAGGGCACAGAGTTGGGGTGCAGCGGCGCAAACATTGCGGCTTGCCCGCCATCACGTCACGAGGACGCGGGTAAGACCTCCCCGGTCTCGTGGACCTGGCCGATCTTCCGGGATTCACATACATTTGGTCTACGGACCTGTCTGCCTCCTCGCCTATGAGGGTGGCTTTCTTTTCCTTTGCTTTTTGTGTAAATGCTTGTGATGGCACCGTCTGTTAAATGAAACTGCGTAAGTGTTGCCGTGTGTCGGTCGTAGTCGGTAGTATCTCTTTTTTACTGTTTCTTTCTGTGCTTGAATACGTGCCTTTTATTATTGTTGCTGTGACTTAATATACGTGCTTGCTTTGTGTCCATGTGTCGCGCAATAAAATGCTTGCTTGTTGAACTGTTCCCGCTCTGGTTCGTGTCTTTTCTTTTTATTGACTCTCCATCCTGCATCGCGTAAGAGATTGGTAGTGGGTGTAAGTTCCCGGTAACTAATCTGAACCATCGAGGTCGACGATAACTCCGCTCGGTTATCTCTGCAGTATGGAACGAACCGCTTAAGCGGTTCGTGTCCGAAGTCGACCTGCGGCGAGGTACGATCACCCGATTAACCATCCGCGTAGGTACTTAGGTCGGTCGAGTTTGGCGAACAACCCTATCCTACGCGGGTGGCCGATTGGCACGATTGTGGTGAGGTCGAAAGACCCACTCATGACAAGCTCCCGGCGTTGTTCCCAGAGGATCACGACTGAATTGTCCATCCGGTGGGCGACGTGCCGCGATTCGAGTTACGTGGCCGATCGCATGCCGGCGGGCGCGAATTCGCAACAATATATATGTATATACATACTGTACATTTCACTAGACATTCGGTCCATATATATGCTGTCGGACCTAAACATTGGACATTCGCCGGAGATACATTCCTGGAAAATGCTGCGAATGTCGGGGTCCACGAATGTCAGGGCATTTTTTTTTCATGGTCCAAGCTTGGGGAAGAGCAATTACAGAACTAATCAGGACACAACATAACCAAGGCACCAGCAGGAGAAAAGGGGGGAAAACCCAACAGCAGTGAAGATGAAAAAGTAGATGGAGACAGACAAACAAGAGATACAGGTAATGATGAGGAGTATGTGAGAATGCAAAGGGTGGTCAATATGGATGCATAAGCAAAATTTTGTTTGACCAATTTGCAATTTTTCAAGGTCTGTGGAGAGGGAAGAGGCTGCTGCATGTCTCACAGAAGGATAAGAGATCTCATGGAAGAGGGTGGAGTCATCAGCAGAGAGATAAAGAGGACTTTCCAGAGTCAATGAGATCACTGATGAACATTAGGAATAATATGGGGCCTAGAACATGGCCTTGGGGTACTCCAACTTGACAGGAAGGGGAGATTAAATGGTTCTGTTAAGAGTCACACATTGTCTATGAGATTTGAATGTCAGTCATCCAAGAGTGGAGTTGGCCTTGGATTCCAAAGGCAAACAGTTTGGAGAGCAAGGCAGGATGCCAGACTGTATCAAAAGCTCGAGAAATGTCCAGAGAGACAGCCCTGATCTGATCTGAGGGTAGACATACATTTGTTGCGGCTTTTGTGGAATGATCTGAAGTTGCCTTCAGTCGGATTTGCCTTCCAGGAGGAGAATGCAAGTTGTTGTAAAGCAACAGCCTCACCACAGGATTCAGAGCACCAAAAGCAGGAGGATGGGTAAGATAATTGATGATGAGATGGGATGAATCTGTGCATAAGAGAGCAGTTTTCTGTGAAGGAATTCCCAAGCGGAATTAATATCAGTGGCTGTGGATATAGGAGACCAGTTCTGAAGTGTAAAAAACAAACAAACAAAAAAAATGCAAATATGAGAAGCGTGAATGAAGCAGGTCACACTCTATGACCTGCAAATACGGAGGGTCCATGAATTGCAGGACCATGAATGTCGACATCCGATAGCATGTATGTTTATATATATATATATATATATATATATATATATATATATATATATATATATATATATATATATATATATATTCAGAGAATGCCTTCATTATCTATCTCATGTGAGTGGTAGAAGTTAACATTAATTTGTTCTGACTTTGCGTTAATTGAATGGTATTGTTACAGATCTGTGGTTTGGAGCTCACGAGGGGAAACTTCTTGAACTCCTCCCAACCTCCGGTCCTGCAGGCCGACGTTCCTTGGACAACTCCACAGCCCTGCAGGTTGTGAAGCAACCACGAACGTCAATGAGACGGCATGTAAAAAACATGTACGGGTTTATTGATATTGGGGGAATATGGGGGATATTTGTGTTACATGTATATTTTGTAAAAGTTTTATTCGCAAAGAATGGCAAAGCTCATATTTAGGGTGTTTGTGAGGGTGAAACATGTACACAATGGGTGAAATTCGTAAGGCATGTAAGTACAGCAAATAGAATAGAGAGACAGTGCAGAACTTGTTGCCTTGACACTTATGAGCCCTTTCTACAATAATACTTAATCATCAACTGATGAGATATGGCGCCAATCAAAATCATAACCGGAGAAATGTGGGGAATAAGAAAAGTTGATAAAGTGCAGAGCTGAGCATGGGTACGGCTCCTTCCCACTTTACTCAGATGTGTGCAAGCTCGTAGCACATGCAGACTCACATACACTTCCCCTTGGTAGTTCTCAGGGTCCGAACAGGCAAACATGAGCAGTCTTGGCCAAAGGACTCATGGTAAGGAGAGCTTGATGGCTCGAATGCCCGATAGATCCAATGCCAGGTAGATCAAAGTCTCGGTGGATCAAATGCCTGGTATATCAAGAGGCTCGGTAGATCAAAATGCTTTGGGATCTACCCTTTGGAATTACCCCTTTAAAAATCTTTCAAATTTACCCATTATAACTCTTTAGAATTACCCTTTGGAACCCTCAATAATTAATCTTTCGAACCTTTTAAAACCTCGAAAATTACCCTTTAAAACCTTCAGAATTACCTTTTAGAACCAATTAGAATCCCTTGAAAACTTTAGAATCTTCCCTTGAGAACCCTTTAGGATTTACACTTTAGAGCCATTTAGAATTTACCCTTTAGAATTCTTCAGTATTTAATCTTTAGAACCCTTGAGAATTAACCTTTATAACCCTTTAGACTTACTCTTCAGAACCATTCGAAATTACCCTTTAAAATCACCCTTTAGAACCTGTTAGAATTATACTTTAGAGCCCTTTAGAATTACACTTAAGAACATGTTAGAATTATGCTTTAGAACCCTCAATAAATACTCTTGAGAACCATTTGAAAGTACCCTTTAGTCCATTTACCGTTATTACGTGTTCCATTGTCAACCTTGTTGATGTGGAAAGTGTATGGTTTTATGATTGTTTTGGACAAACATGGATCCATTAATAAAATTCAGGTTGGTTGCCGGGGTGGCTACCTTGGGGAACTCCTGTAATTTGCATAAATTCAAGATGGCCGCTACAGGTCAGACGATGGGGCTAAGTTTTTAATCGGTCAACATATTTTAATCGGTCAACATCGAGCATAATGTTATAATCCTGTGTAATACCTCTTTTCCATATGATTTTGACATGTGGAATTCAATTTAGGGGTTATTTTTTACATTCAGGAATAAGTAGAGGTTCACATGAAATGTCCATGACTATTTTCTGCTGAAAATTATGCAACACCAATGCAAAAGTGAAGTCATGAATGGTTCACAACAGCATGTTGATAATCAGAAAGCATACACATTGTTCCTACGATGTCCAATATGATGACATGACAGAGGACATAGAGCCTAGTAGACAACTTACGTATTGTTCATTCCCATTCATTGTACTCGTCCCTTTCCGTATCCTCGTCTCTTTCCAGTTCTGCTTCGACACTCCTTTCTTCCACTTCACTTTCACTGTCCTCCACAGTCTTGTGTGGGTTGAAGCACTTGTCACTGCAACCACAAGTGCAGTATAGCGTGCAGGAGATCTTTGCATGGTGACAACTGCAACTTGCAGTACTGCAGGCCTTCCCCTCTGCTTTGCATCCACACCGCACAACATACATGAGGTCCAAAGGGGCTGGTGGAGTAGCAGAAGTTGCTGGCACTGGGATTCCATCTCTGATGTCCCATCCATGTTTTGTAATGTCAAGTTCAGGTGGGGATGCTGATCAGCTGATTTTGCAAGTACTGTCTGTAGATGTGCACGCAAAATATGTAGGAAGAGATTGATCTCAGTTGGAGGTAATGCCATGAGCTTGAGGGGCTTGCCAGACTTCCTTGTGTACATATAGTACCTCATCTCACTCATCGTGGTACCTTCTGGCTGACCATACAGGGCACAGAAGAATGTCCGCCCTGCTTCCATGAGCTGTTCAATACTTGCGTTCAGCTCGCCAAGTGCGGAGTACAAACCAGGGAAGTTGCTAGCTCTCAGTGTCTTCAGGGCTGACACTTTGCCCTTGCCGTATGGGTATGACGTGGTATCTGAGCCAGTGATGTAGTGCATTCCCAAAAGCTGCAGACACTTGGGGCCAAGCTGGTCACAGGTGGTGTTGATATCCCAAATTGCTCCATCCCACCTTTCCATCTGCACTGTGGCCTGGATGTTGCGCTGGTAAACCCAGTAAACCATCAATACAAAAACATCAGTGTCATCAGAGAGGATAAGTATCACTCTTGCATTACATTCAGCAGCCATGAGCAGGTGTGAGATCATTGTAATGTCTGCTTCATCATGGTTGAACGCATTCTACTCTAACCTATGAATTGGTGGAGAAGCTGAGCATTGTCACCGAGAAAATGAGCAGCATATTTCCTGAATCTCAGGACCTCATCATATGACGTTGTGAACCCATGTTCATGAAGGAGCTTTAGAAGATCAGAACTGCCATGGCGGTGCAGTAGTTTGACAGCCAGTCGTAATGTTGTTTGATTTCTGGTACCTGTAACATGACTTTGAATTGACTGGCTCAGGCTTAGAGATTTCTTGGTCATTTCACCACCAGACACCAAGTCTGAAATCAACCTCAGTAAAGTTGGGCTTGTTGCCTTGATTGTGTTGGCTTGTGTAAATTTTGAGAGGTCATAATTGGCACTGTTGTACTTGACTGAGCGTGCCTCCTTCTTGATCTGCCTTACCACAGAATCAATACTCCTCTCATCTGCATCATCCACTTTAACCATTTTCATATGGTTAGCAATGGACTCACGGAAACCAACAATGGTAGCACATCCATCTACCTGAACTAACATAATGTCCTTACTCATGCAGTCTGTTAGTTTGCTAAACATATCATGTTGAGTGAGTTTGCCACCAAGATCACAGTACAGGGAATGCAGTTCAATGCTATTCCACATCTTTGACCTGTCACAATTCATGCACTCTATGACGTTCTTTAGGGCACTTTCTTCTGCAACACCAGTTGGCAAATCAGCATATTTAGGGACTGTCATGAAACTGTTATAACAGCGGACATGGTATTTGCACTCAGCCGCAGGGAGATCAAGCAAATATCCAATATGTAACTTGACCGTTCTGGCTACTTCATCATTACGTTGCTCAGCAGCATTAATGATGGCATCTTTCATAGTTGGGATGGGATTACCTTCCTTGTCAAACGTTCTTTAGTCATGCACTGACGAACACGATACCATCTTTCTGGATGTTTGTCATCAACAGGTAAACCTTCTTTGCCACAAAAAATGCAGTCACGTTTATAAACAAACGCACCACTGCCTGTTGCCTGTGTGCGAGATCTTGTTGTCACTGTAACACAATCATCTTCAGCTTTTCTTTTCTGTGATTTACGAAGTCTCTCAATTTTTTGTTTTGATGTGTAAGTACAGTAGCATCCTTTGTGACATTCTATGCGAACAGCATCACCACCACCATCAACAATGTCCTGTAGTTTTGCACGAAGCTCTTCATCTCCATGGGCTTTGGCACAGGAGATCAACGTCTTGATCCCTTGATCAGCGAATTTCTTCAATTCCCCTCCACCATGACACACGGGAAGAATGCACCTTGAATCAGCCATATCTGTAAAAACAAAACAATGAATTAGTAACTCACATTAATGTCGTATGTGAGCGTCCAGTTGTCAGAATAGTGACCTTGTTGTCATTCAAAATGTATCTCACACGGCAAACAATTGCCAGGAACTCGAATATTGACCTCAAATTTACTTCTAATCACCAAAATAAGGTTGAATATCGATTCCTCATGCCAAAATTATATGGAAAAGATGTCTCATGTGTAATTTTAAGTTCATTACCTAAAAAGTAATATTTTCAGCCCGGTCGATGACGGCCATCTTGTATTTGCGCAAAAATAACAGATTTCCCCATGGTTGCCATCTGGGCAACCAAGCTTAATTTTGTCTATGCATGCTTGTGAACAAGAAACCACCATAAAACCATACACTTTTGAGGACAACAAGGTTACTTCTCTGGCAAATGGACTACTTTAGAACCTTTTAGATTTACCCTTTAGAACTCGATTGGAATTACTCTTTAGAACCCTTTAGAATTACTCTTCAGAACCATTTGACATTACCCTTTAAAATTACCCTTTTGAACCTTTTAGAATTACTCTTTCGAACCCTCTACAATCACGTTAGAATTACCCTTTAGAACCCTCAATAATTACTCTTCAGAACCATTTGAAATTACCCTTGAGAACCATCTAGAGTTACCCTTTATAACCCTATAGAATTATGCTTTAGAACTCTTTAGAACTCTTTGGAACACTTTATAATTACCCTTGAAAACCTTTTAGAATTACCCTTTAAAACTCATTGGAATTCCTCTTTATAACTCATGAGACTTACCATTTAGAACTCATTCGAATTACCCTTTAGAACCCACAAGAATTACTTTTCAGAACCATTTGAAATTACCCATTATAACATTTTAGAATTACACTTTAGAACCCTTTAGAACCTTTTCGGATTACCCTTTAGAACCCTCTCAGGTTACCCTTTCAAACCCACAAGAATTACACTTTAGAACCCTTTAGAATTACACTTTAGAACCTTTTCAGATTACCCTTTAGAATTACACTTTAGAAGTACCGTTTAAAATACTTTGGAACTCATTACAATTACCTTTGGAACCCTCTAAAACTTTAGAATTCACCCTTCAGAAATTTAGAATTTACCCTTTGAAATCCTTAGAATTACCTTTTGTAACCCCATATAATTATCCTGCAGAACCCTTTCAAAATACCTTTCAGAATCATTTAGAATTCCACTTTTAAATTTTGGAATTTCCCATTTAGAACTTTCTCGAATTACCCTTTAGGATCCTCTCGAATTACCCTTTAGAAGCATGTAGAATTACTCTCTAGACCCCTTAGAATCACTCTTTAAACCCTTTAGAATTATCTTTTAGAACCATTGAGAATCACCCTTTGAAATCCTTTTAAACTTTAGAATTTAGCCTTTAGAACTATTTAGAATTTACCCTTTAGAACTCTTTCACATTTACTCCTTATAATTCTTTCACATTTACCCTTTATAATTCTTTAGCATTTAACCTTTATAACTCTTTAGCTCAAGCAGCACTTTCACTGGGGAGGTTCTGCACTATGCAGGTTTGCTATTATTTACGACTATTCGTTCACGAGCACCAGCCACAGTGACCACTATACTATATTCGTTATGTCTGTGTGTCTGTCTCTCTGTGTGTCTGTCTATCCAGAGCATAACTCCGTGCACTTTGATCCGATCTTGATGAAACTTGGTTATGTGTTCGATATCAATGTCAAGTTGTGCTTTCCTGGATGAGGGCGTGGCTACGCCCATTGTGGGCGGAGCCACACCCAAAAAATAGCCATTTTTAGGGGGTAGTCGGATTAAAAATCTATCTTCTCCTCGGGAATTGACTGAATGGAATGGGTTCTTCGGTATTTGAATAGCAAAATGAATTATCTAAAACTTGTTGTTGTCCGATTTTCATTTTCTTCCCAAGGTCAAGGTCACAAGGTCAAAAACTTAGAAAATTGCGAATTTTGACATAAAAATCATACGACTGCCCAAACTTTAAAAGCTTGGATGACAATATTTTTTATGCATAATCTTGAGGTCATTCCCCACCTACACTCTTGAAACCAATTTGCTCTATCTCGAACACCTTGCCCATGGCGCCCCCTTCAAGTTTGTTTTTACACTAATTTCATCAAAGTATGGATAATCCGGTTCCGGTTTTAGAGCAGCGAGAGGTCTCCTTTGGGGCTCCCTGTTGACGTTCTCAAAGCTAAGTTTCCGGTTGTTATTTGTCCCGTTTTAACTGTTTAATTTTGTCACCTACATGTTACTGTGTGTTGCTAGTTCGGTTTTGTTTCAAAAATCGTGCTATTTTGTGAGTATTTTTGTCGACGTTCTTACCTGTGCTTGAGGCCTAGGCCTAGGCTTGAGGCCGACCGGTTCCACTCGGTGTTCGATCGTTTTTTTTTTTTGTTTGTTTGTTTTTTCTCCCCATTACCTTCAATTTCTATCCTCCCCATTACCTTCAATTTTGATCCTCCCCACTTTCCAAACATCCCCCATTCTCCCAACTAATCTCTTTCTTATCTCAAAAAAAAAAAAAAAAAAAAAAAAAAAAAAAAAAAAAAAACCCAACAACAACAACAACAACAACAACAACAACAACAACACGCTCACCTTCTCCCGATTCTGCTTCTTCTTCTTCCTCTTAACTTCCTCCTCGTCTTCTTCCTCGATTTTTTTTTTTTTTTACACTTCCATGACCTAATCTGTTGAACTCTCTCATATATTAATATTAACAAAAATATATATATATATATATATATATCCAACAACAACAACAACACGCTCACCTTCTCCCGATTCTGCTTCTTCTTCTTCCTCTTAACCTCCTCCTCGTCTTCTTCCTCGATTTTTTTTTTTTTACACTTCCATGACCTAATCTGTTGAACTCTCTCATACATTATTTTTAACTACAAAAACGATCTTATAATGCTTCATCTTCCTCTCTCACACATGTGGTACTCTTTACTGTTTCACAATGCACTACTCTTCTGCTATTTTAACAGACTGCTCTCATTTCGACCTCTCCTTCATTCCTTGCCTAAAAAATCCAACTATTACAGCGCTTCTTCTCTCCATGCTCTGAATTCGCCTTCATTGCATCCATCAAGAATTGTGTTAAATCGCATCTCTGACCTAAAACTTTTAAAAACCACAGTTTGCCATGGATGCTCGCTTTCCATCAACCATTCTTTTTTTCCAACTTCAGTGCCAACTCACCCCCCTCACCCCTCACTCTCACTCTCAAAGCAACCATCCCACTCTTCTCCCTCCAAGCCTCCCTCTCACCTCTCTCAAAAATCCCCCCTCACCTTTCTCCCACCTTTCATCCCCCTCACTCTTCCTTCTCAAAGTTGCCCCCCCTCTCATCCACCAACCTGCCTCCCTCCACTGCCCTCTCACCTCCATCTCTTCACTCCACCTCCTCAAATCCTCAACTGCCTTCTTCCTTGTCTCTTGTCCTCCCTCTCCCCCAGCACCACAGAGTCTTTTCTCCTTCTCATTCGGCCCCCTTCCCTCGCTGTTATGCAATACCCCACACTCCTTCACCAACCCTCCTTACCCGCCCCCTCATCCCTTGTCCTACCCTCCCCTCCCCCTCCACCTCCTGCACCCAAAGCCTCCTCCCCTTCCTCTTCATTAAAAGTGTGGACCTCAAATATCCGGGGCCTTCGCTCAAACCTTTCAGATCTTTCCATACAGGTTGCCACTGACAAACCAGACATTATCTGCCTAACAGAAACTTTCCTCTCCCAAGACGTGTCTGACTCCCAAGTATCTCTCCCTGGCTACTCCCTCTTACGGTATGACAGACCTGAGCCTCGTCCTGGTGGAGGTGTTGCTCTCTTCATCAAAGACTCTATTCCTCACTCTCCATGCACTGCTCTCACTCCCCCACACCCCCAGGAATACCTCTGGCTTCAGCTTCCCCTCCACTCCCACCTCATGTTTATATGTGTACTGTACCGTCCACCGAACAGTGATGACTCCATCTACACCTCACTATCCGAAAACATGGACCATCTTCCATCTTCTCATCCAAACTCTCTCTTCCTCTTATGTGGTGACTTCAATTGTCATCACGCCAGTTGGCTCGGTGTGGGTACCTCTCTCACCTGCCATGGCACCTCAGCAAAAGCTTTCTGCGACTCATTGGGACTGACTCAATCGGTCAACTTCCCGACCCGGATCTCAACCAATGGTACTCCATCTCTTCTGGATCTGATTTTGACAAATTTCCCTGACAATATCTGCTGCTCTTCCTTCGCTCCAATCGGTTCTTCTGACCACGTCCTTGTCAAAGTGGACATCTCTCTGGCTGTTATCAGAGAACCACCTCACCGCCGTCGAGTCTGGCATTTCACTCAAGCCGACTGGCAGGGTCTCCGAGCAGCCATCAAACTGACAGACTGGTCTCCTATCACTACTTTCTCAAACATCAACTCATCCTGGGAATTCTTTCAAAGAAACTTGCTCTCCCTCATGCACAGATTTATCCCCTCTCGTGTTCAGTTGTCTTACCCTTCCTCCCGCCCTTGGTTTACTGAAGCTTGTGGCGAGGCAGTTGTCCTGAAACAACTTGCCTTTGCCTCATGGAAAGCAAACCCAACTGAGGGCAATCTCAGTTCTTTCCACAAAGCTCGGAACAAGTGTGTATCTACCCTCAGGAGAGCCAGAAAACAACATCTTTCTCATCTCAAGTCTGAACTCTCAAACCTCTCTCCCTCCTCAAAATCCTGGTGGCGTTTAATCAAATCTGTTTCTGGTGTATGTTCCCCCTCCATCCCCTCCCTTACCTCAAATGGCCGCACTGCTGATTCCACACGTGATAAAGCTGAATGTCTAAACTCGGTGTTTGCAGCTAAATCTTGTGTCCTAAGCCCACCACTATCTCTACCCACTTTACCCAGTCGCACCCAACTGTCCCTGGACTCTGTATCCTTTTCTCCTGACAAGGTGGAGAGCTTGCTTTCAAACCTCGAGTCAGATTCTGCAACCGGTCCAGACGGCATCAGCCCACGTGTCCTCAAAGCCTGCTCTTCTGCTCTTGCTCACCCTCTCTCTGTTCTATTCACCCTCTCATTTGCCCAAGGTCATCTGCCATCTGCTTGGAAATCTGCTAACATCACTGCCCTGCATAAAAAAGGTGCAAAAACAGATCCCTGTAACTACAGACCAATCAGCCTTCTCCCAATCATCAGCAAGGTGATGGAATCCATCATCGCCTCAGATATGAAATCCTTCCTCTTCTCCAATGGCTTGATTTCCAATCATCAATTTGGTTTCAGAGAAGGTCACTCTACCCTGGATATGCTGCTTCTGCTCTCCCATCAATGGATGGAGGTTCTCAATGCCAGACAGGAAATCCGAGCCGTATCCCTGGACATATCACGTGCTTTTGACACAGTCTGGCACCCTGCCCTACTCACCAAACTCTCTTCCCATGGTATTCAAGGCCATCTCCACTCATGGCTCGCAGACTTCCTCTCCTGTCGCAGTCAACGTGTGGCCCTAAATGGAGTTCTTTCATCCCCTCTTCCTGTGCAGGCTGGAGTTCCTCAAGGTAGCGTTCTGGGCCCTGTTCTTTTTCTGGTTTTCATCAATGATCTCTCGGACTCTCTGGAAAATCCTCTATTTCTCTTTGCCGACGACTCCACCCTCTGCCGTACCATCTGTCATCCCTCAGACCGGCAAGCAGCAGCTTCTTCGCTCACTGCAGATCTGGATAAAATCACAAACTGGTCCAACACGTGGAACATGTCTTTCAATCCAGACAAATCTCACACTCTCACTATGTCTCTTCGAAAGGACCGTTTACAAAACCCCCCATCCACTTTCTCAACAATCCTCTGGAAGAAGTCTTTTCTTTCAAGCTTCTAGGTCTCACTATCTGCCATGACCTTTCCTGGGAAAGTCACATTTCCAACCTCGCCTCAAAAGCCAGTCGCCGACTGGGAATCCTCCGTCGTGCTAAGTCCTTCCTCGGCCCTCTTGAGCTCCTGACCACTTACAAAGCTTTTGTCCGTAGCCTGATGGAGTACTGCTCTCCCCTCTGGGCTGGTGCTCCTGCCTCCCACCTTTCTCGGCTTCACGCTGTCGAAACCAGGGCATTTAAGATCATCGGCATCTCCCGCAATGAAGCTGAGTCTTTGGGCCTCTCATTCAATCACCGCAGGTTGGTCGGTGGTCTTTCTGTCTTCTACCGACTCCTCTCCAGCCTTGCCCCCCTGCTCTCTCTGCGATTTGTCCCCACCACATTTCCACAGGGCGCACAAGGTCCGCCAACAACCCCTTCTGGTAAAACTACCAAAATCACGAATCACTGCTCATCTTCACTCTTTCATTCCTCTTTTTTCCCGCCTTTGGAATAAACTTCCTCACTCTATTCTTTCCCATTCTTCCCTCCAGGCTTTCAAAACAGCTGTTCACCACCACCTCTTATCTTCCCCCATCCAAATCCTCGATCTTTTCTACCCCCGATAATCCACCCAAGCCCACTTCCTTCATTTCTCCTGCTTTCCTTCCTGAAAGTCCCTGAAATGTCCATCTTCTCTTCGCCATGTTCCCCGTCCCATCCCCATCCCTCTCCCTTCCACAGTTCACCTAATGTGTCTGTTCCCCACTGTTTTGTCCCTTCCACTCCCGCCCCTCTTGTCTCATGCCTCCTTGCTGTGAGTTGTGTGTTAGCTCTCATACGAGCCTCGACCAAGGTATACAAAAAAAATAAATAATAATAATCCGAGGAGTGCGAAATGCCATATGGCCGATATGATGTTATATTGTTTCTGGAATGTTCCAGAAGAAGTTTTGCACCAAAGGTCATAATCTTTGACCTTTGACCTTTAACGGCCACAAAGGTCAAATTTTCAAAGTTGTGGGAATCGAACCGGGTTTTCGACCTTCTTCGACGAACTAACTCCAATAAGCTATAGCACGTATCCTGTTTCCTTATTTTAATGTCCACAACATTGTTTTGTGACCTTTCAAGGTTATGCAAAGGTCAAATTTTGAAAGTTGTTGAACGAAACCGGGTTTTCGACATTTTGCAGCTAATAACCTGTCACCCGTACCACATCATGTTGATCATTTTTATAACTTGGTCAAAAATTATCACATTGTCTCATCCTTGACTTCTGAAACAATCGACATCGTCAAATACCGCTCGTGAACCATCGTCGTCTTCAGACTTGTTTTCTCTTAAAATTGTAAATTGAACAGGTGACTGTGATGTGTATCTTTGAAGCTGGTGATAGCATGATAGGGGAGCAGGAAGCGTTAAATATTCCTCTGTTTCGATGTGGGAATGCCTGTTTGCTTTTATGAGTGGGAGGAGGATGAGGGGAAAGATGGGACAACTTTAGAGGGGGGGGTGTTGAGGATTTGGGGGGAGGGGTTGAGGACTTTCGGCAGCTGGGGTGTTGGAGGCATGAGGGTGTAAAGGGGATTGATGCCTTAGGGTTGGAAGGGGAATGTTTGGACTTGGGGAGGGGGTTAGTGGGTTTGGGGGTGGGGGGATGGCAAAGATGAGGCATAGTTGGGAGGGGGTGGTTGAGGCTTTTTTTTGAGTTGTCAGAATTGCTCTTGTAAGTTTATTAACAGTAAAAATGCAAGTGTGTGTGTGTGTGTGTGTGTGTGTGTGTGTGTGTGTGTGTGTGTGTGTGTGTGTGTGTGTGTGTGTGTGTGTGCGTGCGTCACTGAAGGGATGCGACGCAATCACCCTCTGGGTAATGAGCTCGTGTAAAGTAAATTGAGACAATTGAGAGGTCAATATTGTTTCACAAATCCTCATGACTGGATCACAGTGAAAAGGTATGTTGGACAATCAGGCCTTCAGCACAAATTTCAATTGGTGAAGCCAAATGGATCACTGGTCCCATGCTGAAGCCTGAGCTCCTGACAAATACTCCTTGATTAAACGGTTTGATGGTCCAATGTCCCTTCCTCTATCTTTAATTTTTCCTCTAATTTACCCTTACCGAACTGTATTTAATCTTATTGATGTCTTGTAATGTCTTTATACTTCTGTACTTTCCCATTTGTAAGATCTTTAAAGTCATTTTCTAACGGCTGTATTAACATAATCTATAATCTATAATCAATTTCAGAGGCATCATTTGCATGAAGATAATGAATGATGATGTAAAAGTCAGATTACAGGAATGTGTGAGTGATTGTGCTGCCAGAGTCTGCATGAATAACCTCACCCATTCCCGAAGGGAATGAGAGAGGGTATTGTTGTCGTCTTTGTGCTTGTCATTCTGTATGCAGACCAACTTTAATATAGCACCCCCAGGCGGCCTACTTTTAAATTTCACCTTCTAATGGCCTTGGGTACTGTTCGATAAAGTTGTCCACCATAACATTTTAATATCAAATTTAACCTCAAGTTAATCGTTTTTTTAAACCTTGATTGTGCATTGTGTTCACATCAGAAACAGTTCATCCTGGAGCAGTCTCTTTAGCCTGTATCTGCGTTTGCATCTGTGTGTTGTTGTCAAAGGCTAGACTATTCCTATAAAGAAGGTTTTTGTGATGAGTCTCCTGTGAGTTCATAAAAAAATTAATAATAATGTTAGGACACGTCAACTTTTACTATGTACGAAACATTACTGACATTTTTCATTCCATGTCTAATATGGATGGGGAATTTATTGGGGGCTTTTATTGTCATGATGTAATTGCCATGATGCTGTGTCAGTGAGTCTGCAGACTCACAGGTTGAGCTGAGAGGTCCGCACACTCGACTCTACGCTGTCGAGCCTGGGTTTGAATCCTGACCGAGCTATAAACTGTCATTCTGCTGTTTCACATGCAGGGTGATTCATCGATGTGCGCTGTCCCTCCGATGGACATTAAACGGAATTCCTGTCTGTCTGCGTTAGTTCGTGGACATTAAAGATCCCATGGTGTCCTTCTAAAAGAGTAGGTGAGCTATTGCCGGCACCCTGACCAAATTCCAAATTCCTGCACTAACCTACAGAAGGCATTGGATTCGTGGCACAGCCGCATCCTCAGCTAATGATGCTACCCCACAGCCTCCTGCTGCTTACAGAAGAAGAAGAGGTGAGTTTGCACTTGTTCTCAGATCGACTGTAATCGATATTCCCCTGGGAGCCTCTTCATATTTAAATGCTCTGTTTTCTTATTAGACAAGTAATGAAAGCATTTTTTTAAATGCTGAAGTATGAAGGATTTAAACCTCTTTAAACTGTGTTGTTAAGTGATGCCAAGCACTTTAGGGAAATGACTCCAAAAAGTATTTAAACAAAGTAGGGATGGTCACAGGAAATGATCTTGTGAAACCATCCCTCCATCTTATTTTTAGTAATGATTGTCCATATCAACCACTTTGCCAGCCACTCGCCTAACAGCTCGGCAAGGGGAGCAAGCGATTAAGAGAGGCGTACACTCATCGGATTATTGAAACGTGCATTTCATACTTTTATTTTTACTTCTACTTCTCATCCTAATTATTTGAGATCTACAAACATGCGAACTCACCCCACCCCCAAATTCCCTATTCATAAAGGTCAAAAACAACAAGTACGAATAACGAATGTAACGTAGTAGATAGGGTGGTGTTGTAGCCTCTGTGTCAATGGCGATAAACTTCCGGAAGTAATCTTTTTGTACGACCTTCAGAATAATCTTTATTTTATTTAAATTGAGTGATATACTTGAACACTGTAGAACACAAATCGCCTTCCTTCAGCTTCCAAAAACCTCCAGTTTTGCAGTACTTGGGCATGTTAAATAATGTGGTGTCCAAGACAGCTGCGACAGGCCTTACTCCTGTTGAAGCAAAGTGGGAGCCACCCTGTTCCAATGCTTGTATTTAAATAACAGTAAATAAACACAAAAACACAAAACACAAAACTAGCCTTCTTGAAACCCTCATAGTCAGTTAGAGCATTGAAAAATCTATAAAAGAAAAATGTATACTTTAATGACCGTCAGATGTCAAGATCCTAAGATTCATGTACGTTAAATGCTATCAGCTGAAAATGCAGTCATATTTCCAGTTTCATTTTTAGATTTTCAGATGTTGTTTAATTTATCTGATATTCGTCATTGGAACTTGGTTTTGAAAAGTTTATTTCAACAGAAAGAGTGAACTTTCCTTTCCAGAACATGTTACAGTTTGGAAATCGATCAAAAATTGGCTGAGTGGCATGTGATAGAGTGAAATTTATCCTAGTTTCACTTTGAATGCCGATTCAAGGATGAAAAAAATAAAAGTGCCTGTGCTATTCTGTGAAGTGTGCTGAAAGTGGCTTAGATGAGGCTCATTTTACCAACAATAATCATATTATCTAATTTTACAAACATTATAGACATATTTTGATTAAATACACTGACCACGCATTTCAAAATTTCCAATTTGTACGGCATTACGAGACAATCAATATTATACACAATACAATTTTACCTGAATCATTGAATTTGAAATCTCTTACCCCAAATGATACATTTCTCTCTTTACTTTCTTTGCAGGAAGAATACAGGTTTGCCTCAATCTCCCTCAACAGATAAAGGGAGATTTTTTTCTTGTCCGCCATTACGCGACAATTATGGAATTCTGGAATTATTGCTGAAATATTGAGGTGAGTGAATGTTTTAAGTATTTGGACATTAAAATAGATAAAATAGATGAATCAAACTGACTTCACAAGTCTATGAGCAATAATGCTCAAATATTTATCTGACAACCATTTGGAGGGAAGAAAATTTAATTTTTTATTCATGTCCATCGGGAAATATGAAAATTTGCCAAAATTTGATACTATCGTGTCACGACATCCTGACCTAACAAGTGGAACGGATTGTCATAGTAAGTGTCCATGATATTTAAATGTTTATCAGTCTGGTTCCTTTTCTGAGTTGTGTTTGTCTGAATTAATAAACTGTTTTTTGCCTTGTGTTCCATATATGCTCCAGTTTATGGAATAGTTAATGATTTGATAATTTCATGAAGTTCATTTTTGATAATTTTTGGTCAGTTTTGGAACGAAGTGGCTACCACTTAGCTGCGACAGGCCCTAAACTTCTATATTTTTATACGACTTTTAAAATTGGTTCACGAGTCAGTCAGTTCACGAGTCGGTAAGTGACCACTATATTCGTTATTGGTGTGTGTCTGTCTGTCTGTCTGTCTGTCCTGAGCATAGCTCTGTGGGTTTTGATCCGATCCTGATAAAATTTTGGTGGGAGGTTTATATCATGATATAGTTGTGTTTTCCTGAGAATTAGCGTGGTGCGCCCATTATGGGCAGAGCAACACCCAAAAAACATGTTTTTAGGGGGTAGCCGATTTCAATTTGCATCTTCTCCGAGGGGGTTTGTCGAATCTGGCAGGGGTTTTCGGTATTTGGTTAGCCCAATGGCACCTGCATAGCCCCACGGAGCTCGATTTTTCATTTTCGTCCCAAGGTCAAGGTCACAAGGTCACGAACTTAGAAAATTGTGAATTTTGACTTAAAAATCCATCTTTTCCGAGGGGGTTTGCTGAATCTGGCAGGGGTTTTCGGTATTTGGTTAGCCCAATGGCACCTGCATAGCCCCATGGAGCTCGATTTTTCATTTTCGTCCCAAGGTCAAGGTCACAAGGTCACGAACTTAGAAAATTGCGAATTTTGACATAAAAATCCATCTTTTCCGAAGGGGTTTGTCCAATCTGGCAGGGGTTTCGGTATTTCGTTGGCCCAATGGCACCTGTATAGCCCAACGGAGCTCGATTTTTCAGTTTTGGCCCAAGGTCAATGTCACAAGGTCACGAACTTAGAAAATTGTGAATTTTGACATAAAAATCCATCTTTTCCGAGGGGGTTTGTCGAATCTGGCAGGGGTTTCAGTATTTGGTTAGCCCAATGGCACCTGCATAGCCCCACGGAGCTCGATTTTTGATTTTCGTCCCAAGGTCAAGGTCAAGGTCACAAGATCACGAACTTAGAAAATTGCAAATTTTGACATAAAAATCATATGACCACCCAAACTTTGAGAGCTGGGATGACAATATTTTTTATGCATAATCTTGAGGTCATTCCCCACCTAAAGTCTTCAAATCATTTTGCTCTATCTCGAACACCTTGCCCGTGGCGCCCCCTTCAAGTTTGTTTTTACGCTGATTTCATCAAAGTATGCATAATCCGAGGAGTGCGAAATGCCATAAAGCCTATATGACTTTATAGTGTTCCTGGAATGTTCCAGAGGAAGTTTTGCACCAAAGGTTATAATCCTTGACGTTTGACCTTTAAAGTTCACTAAGGTCAAATTTTCAAAGTTGTGGGAATCAAACCGGGTTTTCGACCTTCTCTACAAACTAACTCCAATAAGCTATAGCACGTATCCTCTTTCCTTATTTTAATGTCCACAACATTGTTTTGTGACCTTTAAAGGTTATGCAAAGGTCAAATTTTGAAAGTTGTTGAACGAAACCGGGTTTTAGACATTTTGCAGCAAATAACCCGTAACCCGTACCACATCATGTTGATCATTTTTATAACTTGGTCAAAAATTATCACATTGTCTCATCCTTGACTTCTCAAACAATCAACATCGTCAAATACCGCTCGTGAACCATCGCCGTCTCGAAACTTGTCGATTTTAATTTCAATTGAATTATAAACCTGAACACTGTGTGGGGTAAGGTGTTCTATGAAGTCCCTAGTTACCCAGCACACATGAAGCGATAAGCGGGGTTAAGCAATTTGTTCATGTCCGTCCATCCGTCTGTCTTAACAGTTTATGATCGAGGAACAGCTTATTAATATTATATAAGAATGTTATATTTGAACAGAAATCGGACAAGGAATCGGAAGACAAGTTTACCGTTTTATGGCACTTTGGCTTAGAATTAGTCCCAAACTCACATGTGCAGAGATGACTGAGATAATATTTTTTACTCTGCCTGTCTGGCAGTCAAAAAATAATTGAAAATCATTCTAAAGTAAAACTTACTGTTTTTAAGGATGTTATAAAGGACAAAAATAACAAGCACTAAGAACTAATGTGACGTGTTAGATAGGGTGATGTTGTAGACACGAGTAAAACGGCGGTAAAAACACAGAATTAATTTATTTTACCCCTTGTAAACCTCTTTAAACCTTCATTTACATTGAATTATATACTTGAACACTGTAGAACACAAATCACCTTCATAATACTTCCAAGAACCATGATATATATATATATATATATATATATATATATATATATATATATATATATATATATATATATATATATATATATTTTGATATATTGCATGAGAGGGTGTGAAGGGGTGTTTTCAGTTATCAAGCAGCCAGCAAATGCTTGCCAAGCCAACCATTCCTTCTCAACGGTTTGAATGGAGTGCCACTTGGTGAGTGCTCTACAAGAAACTTGGTAACTGAATACACCCAGTATTGTGGTAATGAAGAGGACGCCAATATGGAATGTATGATACCAATTGACGTTGCATTCTTGGGTGATCAATAAAGCCTCCATCTCCGAAACTGTGTCTCAGCGTCGTCTTATTTCAGTGTGTAAGCGTGATGTACAAGACTGCTTCAGTATTGCTAAACTTCTGCATTTTTCGCAACAATCTTTGAAATCATCATTTTATTAAAATAGAAGTATATACTTGAACACTGCATGGGGTTTAGTGGTCAACAAACTGCAATTATTATTGAGATGAGATCATTTTAAAAGATGAAATTCTCATGATTGAATCACAGTGAGGAGGCCTTTAGAAAATGACATTTTTGCTCTCTGATTGGTGTGCATTCTTTGAGGCTGTGATTGTTACTTGGTGAAAAAATATTTTCGCCAAGTATGTTGGTCGGTAGCGTTTGTCTGTCTGTCTGTTTGTTTGTCGCACGATTTTGGCCACATTTTTCAAGCAATCGTTCTGAATTTTTTTTGTGTGCAAGTGACGAAGGACAGCAACGCTCAATTTTGGTGAAGATCCGAATCCGGATCTGACTACTAGAATTTTTTAAGTGATTCTTCACCATTGAGAGATAGGGCCAAAAACAATATATAGCACAATATCTCAAAAGGTTATGGATGGATTCATATGAACAGGTTGGGAGTGTGACAAGGCCGAATCGATTAAATTTTGGTGAAGATCTGAATCCGGATCCAGATACGATAATTATTTAATTTCAAAATGATTCGTTAACATTGATGGGGGCAAAAAATGAGATTGTACAACATCTCAAAAAGTTGTGGACGGATTTGGATGAAACCTGGTGGACATGGGTGGTGTGACAAGGCCGAATTGATTCCATTTTGGTGAAGATACGGATACGAGAATTTTTTAGGTGATTCTTCACCATTGAGAGACGGGGCCAAAAATTATGGTACAGCATGATATCTCAAAAAGTTCGGGACAAGTTTTGACAAAACTCGGTGGATGAGTTGGTTAGGTGACAAGAACAAGCCGATTTGATTTTGGTTTAGGTCTGGATTCAGATCTGATCTATCATTGGGATACCAAATTTAAACTGTTCAGCTTGGAGGAGGTATGCGCTATACCAAGTGCTATTCCGTTTCACCAAGTGTCACTCTGAGTGATTTTCCATTTTAATTGTTGGTGTGCTGCAGGAGTGATGCTGGAAGAACAATAAATTTGGCAAATGTGCGATATTGTGGATCATGTGTGAAAATCAATGTTTTCGCTTTAGGATGTGTTCATCTTGAGACCATCAATAATGGTAAGTCATTATTTAATTGTAAGTGATGCAAGTAAAGTAAGTGATGCTGTAAAATCCTGTTGCACTTAATAAAGCAGCATACAGTTGTCCATGGGAAAACAAAAGCTTTCAAGGTGAAGACCAACTCTTTATTGGAGTGTTTGGCCTTGGGCCTAATGAATTGTCATGGCAAATGCTGGTCGAATTGTTAACTGGTGATGACGAAATTAAAATGCTTTAATCATAATTTTTGGAAAGAGTTTGGAGATTATGTAATTGCACAACAAACAAGAACTGCACTTGGTGGAGCGCATACCTCTTAATGGTGAAGAATCACTTAAAAAAATTAAAACAATATGTCGTATCTGGATTCGGATCTTCACCAAAATGGAATCAGTTTGTCTTTGTCACACATCCAACAAATTTCGTTCAAATTAGTCCATATCTTTTTGACATATCCTGCTCACAGACAGACAAACAGGGGTGAAAAATAACCGACGTCCACCTTTGGTGGCAGAGGTAACAAAGAAATTTGTTTGCATGCGTAAAACAGATGTTGATGTGGCGCAGGATGACGTGGTATGAAGAAGTTTGGTGCCCGGTCATAAATAGGTAAAGTCATACATCCATGTATATGTATGAAAAATAGTTGTGCAACATTTACATGATGGATTTAAGTCATTGATGGATTTACGTCAAGACTTCTCTGTTCCACATGATGTGTGCGTCATATGTTATGGTACTCGCTCAGTTCACTGAAAGTGGCTGTATTTCATCTTTGTATGTCATTTCGATTAATAATAAGGTTTTATGATGATGTTGACCTTTCCCGTGTGAAAATAATTTTGCAAAGCAAATTTGAGGCAAAGCACATATGCAGTCTCAGCTCTGTGGCAAGATGGTGTGGTGGATAAGCTGTCAATCATTTTGGTATTATAGATTTTGTAGCCTCTTCTCCGGCTCTCTCATGTTATATTTGGCTGTAACAGCTAAAATCAAGTGTATATTTAAGACCCCATGACAACTTGCACAAGAGTAGACCCTTTGGTGAGTACCAGGGATGTACCAACTCTGACAATAGATTAAAGTGCCAAATATAAGATGTGTGTTAAATATTTAACCAATCATCTGCCAAAAGTAATATCCAACCTATTATTTTGCCTGACTCACCTTCTGTCTTCTTGGAAGTTAGAGAATATCACTGCAATATTAAGAACACGGTACAAAAACAGATCCTCTCAACTACAGGCCAATTACATTACTTCCAAATTAAAATGAATGTCATGGAATCCATCATTGCAGTTAACATAAAATCATTCCTTTTCTGCAATGGACATATCTAAGAACAAAAAAATAAATAATAATAATAATTAATATGTTTCCTTATTATGTGCACATATCCACTCATATTGGATGCTCAAGGCGCTGACAAAATGAAATGTATATAATCATCAACATAATACAAAAGAAAAACTAAAACACCAATCATCTTACATGAGGCACAAAGTCCATGATTACGATGGTTCACCTTTGGTAATCAAGTGTGCCTCATTAAATATGTTTTCAATTTAGTCTTAATATGAGGCTGTCAGACGTTTTTAATCCATTGGGTAGAGTGTTCCACAGATGAGGGGCTGCTGGTGCAAATGCTCTGTCACCCCACATTCTCTTGGACCTTGGAACCACAAGCCTCAAATCATCGGATGATCTCAATCCAGTGCGAGACGGTGTACGGGTCACGATGAACGTGATGCATTGTGGTGCAAACCCACCAATTACCCGAAAAGTGATCAACGGCACTTTGTGGATAAGTCTTTGTTCGACAAGAAGCCAGTGCAGATTTTGTAGAATCGGGGTAATGTGGGAAAACTTCCTCGAGTTGGTGACGAGACGAGCCGCTGCATTCGGCGCTTTCTGTAGTCGTTGAATCTGGCATTGGGAAGTCCATTGAGTAAACAGTTGCAGGTATCCAGCCGAGACGTAATTAAGGCATGAACTAATTGTTCAGTGGCCTGCAGTGTTAAGTATTGTCTCATAAATCAAAGATTGCGAAGGCCGCACGCAATAAGCTAGTTTCACATACCTTGACACATGTAACTCCATTGCCATGTTGGAGTCGAAGATCACTCCCAGACTCCTTTCCCAATCAGCTGGTGCAATGCGAGCGTTACCGATTCTTAATGTGGGGAACAGTGACTTTTGCAAGCTGTTGCCTTGAGCCTAAAAGAAGGATCTCGGTCTTCTCATCATTGAGTTGTAAATAGCTGAGATTCATCCAGTTCTGGATATCAGTAAGACAAGCTTCAACTTGTGCGATCCATTTGTCAACTTCATCTTGTGCTGATGGACATGAGAAATACAATTGAGTGTCATATGCATATGAATGGTACTTGATATTGTGACTCTTTATAATGTCCTGCAGTGACAGTGTATACACAGTATGTATGTATACATACATACATGCACACAAGGTCCGTCTAAAAAGTAATGGGGACTGAGCCTGCAGTGAGCTCCACTGACACAACTTGAATGAACGGGTTGCGTCACAGTCTTTCGCAACATTCCAGCAATATATATGATTGGTGATGGTTGACTGCGCTCATTGTGTGATTTTTTACAGGTTGTACTTTACACCTTGTCTCGTCTGAATCGTCGCACTCTGAGTCGTGAGCAGAGAGCCAATCTGAAGTTTCTTGCCAAACTTGGCATAACAGCTTCCGAATCCTTCGCAATGCTGCAGCAAGTCTACGGGGAAGAAACGATGTCACGTACACGTGCATTTGAATGGCACAAGAGGTTCAAAGAGGGACGGGAGGAGGTTGAAGACGATCCACGGTCTGGAAGACCTTTAACGAGCAGAACAGGGGGACAACATCGAGCGTGTGAAGCAGATGGTGTGGGCAGATCGTCGACTCACGGTGCGGATTATTTGCTGAGGAACTTTCCATCAACAAGGACACTGTCTGGAGTATCATCACTGAAAATCTCGAAGTGCGCAAAGATGGTCCCCAAGCTGTTGTCCGAGGACCAGAAACAGCAAAGAGTCACTGTCTGTCAGGACATTATCGAGCGCCTCGAGGATGATAAGGAGCAAAATCATCACCAAGCTCTTTGAGCAAACTCGTTGGTATTGGATATGGGTCACACATATCATTGTGTGATTTTTGTCTCGTCGTGAATGATGAATGAAGTCGGTGAATTCATGATGACTTTCCTGATCTCAGTGACAGTGGTTGCTGCAAAGTCTGTCAGGACAGGGGTACAGGGAGAGGAACTTGACTGCACATTTACACCCATTGATGTTTGACATTCTGTCACGGCAAAAGGTGATGATTTTGCGAATAAAAAAATTCACTGAACTGATGTTCCAGATTCTGATCCGAAGAAGTATCTGGCAAAACAGGTTCATTCTCCTGATGCAAGAATACGTTAAGAACGTGAAAGAGACGTTTTTGGTCCCCTTCACAATCTGCTACAGGCGATGAATAATAGTGCTTCTTGGCTTGTGCAGTGAAATTCAATACAAACTTTGTGTTGTCTGATGTAAAATACTTGATCAGCATCTGCCTTGGAGTTCCGCCGTTTTCGTTCCAGTCTCCTCCAATGACACCTGGCACCATGAATGTCGTCGTTCTTCCATGGGTTATTGGGTTTGATGACTATTCTTTTTGTCTTCTTTGGTGCAAGTGTATCCAACATAGCCTGCATAGAGTCTCATAGCTGTCTACACAAGAGGATATGGGATCCTCTTCAAGTTAATTGCAGACAAAGCTTTGTGGACACCTTGGCAAAATTGTTTCTTGTCCATTAACCTCAGTGGAAGTGTCGTGACAGTTTTCCGCACAGGTGGTGGTTTTTTTGCAGCAAGAGATTACACTTGATGGCACAGTGATCTTATGGACCAGGCTCAGCAAAGACGTCAGAAAGAAGACGAACATGCTCCGATTCCCAGGTCATGAACAAGTCAAGTGTGGATCCGTATCTTTGTGTTGCTTCAAGGACGTGCTGTTTCAATCCAAATGCTGACATAATGTCCATGAATTGCTTCGCATTTGGATCACTGGGATCATTGACCCAAACATTAAAATCTCCAGTTGGGATAACATCTGATGGAAGTAGCACAAACAAATTGAGTGATGAACTGAATTCCTGTAAGAACATCAATAACCTCAGGAAGAATATACCACCACAAGTTCGATTGAGCGAGAGTTACAGGAAACATGGGCATGAAGAGACTCAAATGACCTAAATGGAGTTAGACATTGAATCTCAACCGACAGCAAAGATTTGAACAGCAGTCCAACACCCCCTTGAGCCTTTCCTGGTTGAGGTACACGTTCAAAGCTGTATTCAACAAGGGTGATGTTCCCAATGACAACATCATCACCATCCTTCAGCCATGTCTCACACACAGCTACTACATCGGAGTCGTCGTCGAGTACGAAATGTACAATATCGATTTCATGTTCAAAGTACATCATTTCATCAAATATTTAACAGGTGTCACAGAAATCAGGTTCCTGATGACAGCTTACTGACTGAAAAACGACAATATCTGATTCCTGTTTGAACATGGTCTAAATATCGACCATCTCATCAATCTCAAAGGAGCCATGTGCTCTTCTAGTAAGGTTTATACTGCATATTTCATCGTGCTGTGGTATATCATACACGTCCAGTGATAGCCCGGCTTTCTTACAGGTTGCTCATATGCACAAAAGGTCGTTTTTAGAGTATGAATACCCAGGCATTGTTTCTCCCGAGGTAAGAGAACCACAACGAAAGGAAGATGAGAAAGGCAGGCTATCAGTGCACATTCATGTCATTCACGAGCAAGGCACCAGAGAATGTCGTTCACGGATAGGAGATGACGGAAGACCTCGACTTGAGGCCCAGAGCATGCTCTAAGCCTGGAAGCTCGACTAAACGGCAAGGTCACACCCGTTCATGACAAAACCAGTCAGAAACTGCACAATTTAAAAGTCCACACGCTCAGCCCCGACATGCTCTGTAGGCTTCGCAGCTAAGTCAAAAAAATATATATATATATATCCAGAGGTGGACACGGCCCGGGCGAGGAAACACTGAAGTGTCCAGAAGTCGATTGACATGCGAAAGTCAAAGC
Source organism: Eptatretus burgeri (assembly GCF_056783735.1). Classification (NCBI taxonomy): domain Eukaryota; kingdom Metazoa; phylum Chordata; class Myxini; order Myxiniformes; family Myxinidae; genus Eptatretus; species Eptatretus burgeri. The sequence goes on from NC_140962.1 coordinate 1,345,735, forward strand.
ATCCTCGATCAAAGTCTATCCGACGTCCACATGCAGCAGACCCCGAGCTGCCGATCCGACGTCCACATGCAGCAAACCCCGAGCTGCTGATCCGACGTCCACATGCAGCAAACCCCGAGCTGCCGATCCGACGTCCACATGCAGCAAACCCCGAGCTGCCGATCCGACGTCCACATGCAGCAAACCCCGAGCTGCCGATCCGACGTCCACATGCAGCAAACCCCGAGCTGCCGATCCGACGTCCACATGCAGCAAACCCGAGCTGCCGATCCGACGTCCACATGCAGCAAACCCCGAGCTGCCGATCCGACGTCCACATGCAGCAAACCCCGAGCTGCCGATCCGACGTCCACATGCAGCAAACCCCGAGCTGCCGATCCGACGTCCACATGCAGCAAACCCCGAGCTGCCGATCCGACGTCCACATGCAGCAAACCCCGAGCTGCCGATCCGACATCCACATGCAGCAAACCCCGAGCTGCCGATCTGACGTCCACATGCAGCAAACCCGAGCTGCCGATCCGACGTCCACATGCAGCAAACCCCGAGCTGCCGATCCGACGTCCACATGCAGCAAACCTCGAGCTGCCGATCCAACGTCCACATGCAGCAAACCCCGAGCTGCCGATCCGACGTCCACATGCAGCAAACCCCGAGCTGCCGATCCGACGTCCACATGCAGCAAACCTCGAGCTGCCGATCCGACGTCCACATGCAGCAAACCCCGAGCTGCCGATCCGACGTCCACATGCAGCAAACCCCGAGCTGCCGATCCGACGTCCACATGCAGCAAACCCCGAGCTGTCAATCTGATGTCCACATGCAGCAAACCAAGAAACTGCTGATCCGACGTCCAAATGCAGCAAACCAGAAACTGCCGATCCGACGTTGACCCCGAGGTGGAGCTGGTTTTCTTGTGAACTTGTGGTGGAATGGGGAGATGGTAGCCTGTTCGGTTCTGAGTCTGGTTCTGAGTGAGATTTTCAAAGAAAAGGAAATGAGTGACTTTAACAGCCAGGCACCACTTCCTGGATGATCATGGACTTGTTTTTTCAGACTTCAGTTCACGGTCTTTCTGATTCTCTCCAAAACGGTCATATTTTCACTGGTAACTCCAACCTCTGCCGTTTCATCACTCATCCTTCACACAGGTAAGCAGCAGCAGCCTCCTCCCTCACTACAGACCTCAATAGAATCTGTAACTGGTCCAACATTTGGAATATGTCTTTCAACCATGATGGATCTTACGCCCTCACCCTTTCTTTCCAAAAGAACTGTCTGGTGAACCTTCCCATCTACCTCTTTAACAAACCTCTTGAATAAGTTGAGTCCATCAAACCTTTGAACCTCACCATTCGGTACAATCTCCCTTGAGCAAATCAGATATCAGAGTTTGCCTCCTAAGCAAGCTGTATACAAGGTGTCCTCCATCGTGTCAACTTCTTTGGCACACCTGAACTCCTATTCACCTCCAAGGCTTTCATCCACAGCTTGTAAGAGTACTGCTCTCCCCTTTTGGCTGGCACCCCAGCCTCAAACTTTTCACATGTTGATGCTGTGGAAACCAAGGCCCTCAAAATAATTGGAATCTCCCATGATTCCCATGAGGAAGGTGAATCTCTGTCTATTCACATCACACACAGGTTCTTCTTCTACCTTCTCCCTTTCTTCTACCTTCTTCTACCTTCAGGGTTTTCCCTGCCCCTTCAATTCCAGCCCCCTTGATGTGTTGAGCTGGTACCCAGTTTATTGGCCCACTGGATCCTCCTCCCTTTCCTCTGAATTTCATTCTTCTCCTTTCCTATTCTTACTCCAAGTGTCCCTCCTCCCTAGTGTTGGTTTGTTTCCCCACTTTCCTCTATGTTCTGTTTTTCTGTTCTGGCTCTTCCACAAGCCTCAACTTTGTAGACCAAACAGAAAAAAAATACATATGATCGGTAAATTTGCAACCTGTCGTATGTAAGTCAATAGAAAAGACTGTGTTTTCTGACATTTGTTTCCAGAAATGTAATTATTTTGCCAGATAGTCATTTTGCAAAATATTTTAACCTTTCAGACAAGCGAATACCATTTCCCTTTCATGTTGGGCTCGGGCCCTGAAGATAAATTGTTGTATATGTTCGGAACAATCTCGCTAATGTGAAATAGATAGATTAAAGGCCAGATGTGGACATAGGCATAATGCCAAAACAGATATATGTTTAAACAGCCTTTCAAAGTTTGTTTGCATTTGTGTGAATGTATGTTCATCTGCATCTATTGATGATTTACCGTGAAAAGAAGACCGAAAATACAAGCATTCTCCATCTCTCTTTTCCACAATACAGTACTTGCTTTTTCATGCTCGCACATTTGATTAAATGAGCAAAAATAAACAAAACTAGGAAATGCCAGCATTCATGAAAGCTCCCTCAGAACCAATCGATCACCCACATATTGATTTACTTCCCCATATGTTTAATAACCCATCAGCCAGCCCTTTAGGGCTGGGCCCACGCCCTCTTACAATAACGCACAGTATTGTGTCTGCAATTCATTAGCGTTCCTGCTCCGCCCTTATTGGGAGCATGCCACCCAGCCTGTAATCCAGCAAGCCCAGCTGCCCAGCCGTCATTTTGCCAGTACAACTGAATTTCTCTTTCGTTTCCCCCCTGCTCCCCCATCCGCCACCTCTCTGCCACGTCGGTATGCATTTCAGGTCTTGTTTTCAAAATGGTTCTTTGCCCATTATGATGTTCTCAAGGTGAAGACAATCCTAAAGCCAGGACATTGATTTTCACTCATGTTTGTAGCATTTATCATCTCACTTACAGTATTTCGGTTTGCTTTATGGATGCAAGCCTTTTTACAAATGAGCGAGCCCAAAAGGTTGAGGCAAATTGACGGAACACTCATGGCCTGTCTGCTTGAGCTTTGTTGCGCAAGCCTCTCATCCATCAGTTCTTACTGCTATGCTTTCACCCACATTTTTTTGTGGTCTGATGGGGTGGCCCAATTCCTAACCCGTTGGTCTGCCCCAGAATGAAGCTGATATTGTTGCAAGAAAACAGAGTGAAATGATGTTCTTTATTTAAAGATCCATTCATCACAGCCACGTCCCTTTACTCCGAGTGAACATCACATGTTTTTGGGCTTGTTCTTTATTTGTAAAGAGGAATATAAATATAGTTTTTAAGCTTAATTGTGCTTAAGACTGGTGTGCTATGACTATGCGAATGTGTTCTAACAGAGGGGAAAAAACAAAAAAAAAAGGATTGAAAAGCTATTCTTCGTTTACGTCGGATAGAACCAGATGTTCAGTCCCTGATTTGTTTTATTTTCTTTGGATGAAGTTTGTCCCGACAGAAAAAATTCCGCTGACATGTCAGATGATCTTACATGTGAGTTTTTCCCACCCCAAATCATGTGGACTTTTTTGTCTGTTTCTTGTAACAACACAGTGGGCTAGCAGGATATCCTGGAGGTATGCACACTCGCCTCTAAGCTGTCTAGCCTGGGTTCGAATCTTGTCGCAGCTCTTAACTGACTGTCATCCTGGTATTTCACATGAAGGGTGATACATCAATGTTTGTGCCGTCTCTCTGATGGACATTAAAATGGGCGACTCGTGTGCTTGTGGCATTAATTGGTGGATATTAAAGATCCCGTGCAGAGTCTTTCTCGAAGAGGATTTGAGTTATCATCATCACCATGAACAAATGCCAAATGTACGTGAAATAGCTGAGCCTCAGTAAATGATGGAACTAACTGGCTCAGTTCGGAATTGAATCTCTGTCCGATATGCACACGATGATGACAACACAATTTAGGACGATGTGACAACATTATAATAATAATAATAATAATAATAATAATAATAATAATAATATGAGTTCCCTTGCAAGGAACTTCATTGCAGGTGGAGGCAATTAGGCGCATCAAAGCCTGGGCTAATATTGCCAACTTGTGGTCGTTTGTCCGTGCCCCATCCTTTTTAAATGCTGAACGTCAAGCAAGGAAGGAACACGTACCATTTTAGGTCTTTGGTATCGAACCACCGACCTCCCAGAATCAGAGCGGATGCTCTAACCATTATACACCCCGGAGTCTGGTTAAAGTTCACATGTTAGGAAATTTCTTTATTTTTCAATTTTGAATTCGCATTAAGTTGTCAAAATGATTGCAGGATCTAAATCACAAATGACCTGCATTCCGTTTAATTTCCCACATGCTCTTTCCACAGTGCCAGTGCTGTCGAAGAAGTCACTTGGTGGTTTTACATTTCACTTCCCAGTGGTGGTCAGGACACTAAGTTGGAACTTGAGCAAGTTACCGGCACACAATAGAAACGTGTTTTCCTTTTGGAAATGTGTCATGTGATCTGTAACATCTACCATCGAATGGTAGCATACAGGACATCCAGTTCAACTCATCTGAAGGATGGTGCAGTCATTGATGCAATGCCCAGCCTGCAAAACAACAAGATGACAGTTTGTAGTCGTGACACCGCTATTGCATACCTTTAAATCAAGACAAGTGTTGTAACTGATGGACCTGTCAATGTGCTTCTAACAAGCGATCCTGATCATACCATTGGTTTTAGACCAACAAGGAGTTTACATTGTTTGTATCGGTTCCAATGATGCTTGTTTTGAAAGATCTACTCCACCGTGGATTAAAATATGAAAACAAAATCTTGACCCAAACAAGTGTTTGTGCATCCCATACCCATGTCAAGGGCAAAAGAACCAGATTGATATAATTAATAATGCATTAATTGCCTTCTTTCCACTCATGGTAATTGTTATAATCACTCTGCCAACTTTTGTGACTCTCACGTAATGAAATAGGGGAATTGGGCACAAAATCTCAGCTTGTCGTTTGGATCAATTTATTGGTCATTTTTTTGCGCACTCTTATTATAAAGTCCCATTTTCGAATGAGTGTACCAGATAGTCATTTGTGAGGCAAAAGGTCATGCACTTACTGAGGAGAGACCACTTTAGAGCTTTTGATTACCAACTGGGTGTTAGTAATCAGCATATTATAAAGGGCATATTTTAATTGATGCTACATTAATGTTGCATTGTGTTCGTAAATGACATGCATGGATAAAATCGAAACAGAATTCCATGTTTGCCAATTCATTTTATGTCCAGGTATTTTTATGTTCATTCCATGACTGGTATTAAATGATCTCTTTGACCTTTAATTTGCTAATGCACATGAAGATTAACAAGAAGTAAAGAGTGAGATGGAAGAGGAAAATGGGTTGAGAGGAGTGTTTAGGGAAGTGGGGACAGAGGACTTGTCATGAAAAGAATATATAGATGATTAGGTAATGCGAGGAGGTGGAGATGGTGGAATTGCTATTACCAGGGGAAGCTTGGTGGGAGTCGTGTGCTGTTTCTAATAGTGGCACAGAATGTCCGTCTGAGAAAGTGAAGGAGTGGAGTGGAGTTGAATGCATAAATGAGGGTTGTGGGGGCTGCGAGCGAAAACTTGAGGATATACGCGGCTGAGAGGGAAGTAGATAAAATGAGTACGAGGTCTGGAAAGGAGTACGAGGGAGGTCACAAGAGGCAAGTTGTCTTCACTTTTCTCAATCCATGGTAGATCCCTCAGGCGATCAGTGTGTGCAGGTTTGCTTTGTGCTGCAAGCAGGCAGCTGGAAGTGATTGTGCTCGTCAAACATACCTCACCATGGCTTTGCAACCCACTCAGCGGTGCTGCCAGAGATTGAACAAAGATAACAACAAACTTGGCCAATAATAAAGTCAGCAGAAAAGAATGTCGTTTTAAAATCTGTTATCTTACCTTTTTTCCTCCTTAACCTCCTTACCCAAACTTCCTACCCAAATCTCCCTTCGCTGGAAGCACCACATACCATAATTTCATGTTTTCTTTAGTTCCCTTAGCACCGAACATGTATAACTAAGCAACCTTGAAACATTTTTTTTGTTCTTTAAAATGGGTCCAGGCTCATGTTAGAGCTGTGGTGCCAAAGTTTTTAAGTTGTGTTTATTTTGCTTGATTTGGACATGGAATGCAAAGCCGGAATCAGGGCAAACCATTGAACATTAATGGACATTGCATTGCAACAGGAAAATGCCAAGTTGTAACAGAAACAATGCAATTAAATGAGAAAGCATTTTAGACCTCAAGTTAAGTCCTCATCTCTAATTATTTGTCCAGAATAGCAATTGTGACTTGCACTGAATTCCTTGTGAACAAACCAAATTGCAGAAGTGTGAGAATGTGGAAAATGAAAATGTGGAAAAAAAAATGTGGAAAAGCAGGGGATATGCAAACAGTTCTTGCAATTTAAGGCAATAAATAACTGCATCGATATCCCCTGCTAAGAGAGATCAACTCGTAATCAACCATCCCAACTCTCTGTTTCTCATCTGCTTCAATTTCAACTGTCATCATGCCAGCTGGCTGGGTGTTGGTTCGGCAACAACCAACCAAAGCATTGCAGTAAAGACCTTCTGCGATTCTGTGGGTTTGCCCCAATCTGTAAACTTCTCAACATGGATTTCTCATCCTGACACGTCATCCCTCCTGAAACTAGTAATGACTAAACTTCCAACCAATCTCTCTTGTGCCACTTCCTTGGCTCTTCTGATCACTTTCTTGTCAAGGTCCTATCTCTCTGGCGATTGTAAGAGAGCAACCTCATTGATGCAGGATATGGCTTTCCTGGGGGGGATATTCTTTGCAAGTCGATCTTTTTGCCTTCGTTCTTCTGAGGTCACTGAATGGATTCAAGCTGGCATGAATCTCTTCATTCCTGCTCAGACATACAGTATCAAATGAAACCTCACTCCTAGCCTTGGTTTACTCCTGCCTGTGCTACTGCTATCTCTCATTGAAAGTTGAAACCACTTCTTACATCGGTACCATATAGTTGGGTCTGGTGAAGCTTATTGTCTTTTTCGACTTGCTCGTAACCACTGCAAGAAAATTCCAGCTGAAGCTAAGTCTAATTACTCTAAGTCTGTTTGTAACTCGATTTTAACCCAACGCCGAGGCAACAGAGACTTTTGGAGATTTGCTAACAGTGTTATTAACTGAAACTGATCGACAGTCCCTGTCCTTTTCAATGGTCCTGAAGTCGTTTCCTCCCCCATTGATAAAGCTAACCTCTTTGCTGAGCGTTTCTCTGCAAACTCCACACTTGATGGCCAAAATCAATCTCTGCTGACTTGTCCCGCCCAAGTGGACATTAATATATCCACTGTCATTATCACTCCTCAAAAAGTTGGAAAAAATCATCCGAAGGTTGAACATTTTAAAAGCTACTGGACCACAACGTATCCCGACAATGGTCCTGAAGATGTACTTGTCAGAATTTTCCCTTATTCTCTAAAAACTGTACAACCGATATGCCTATCAAAGTCAGTTTTCACACCTTGCTGGAAGTTGGATTCAGTTGTACCTGTATTTAAAAGCTCTGGGGAGAGATCTGATCCATCCAACAATAGGCCGATCAGCTTTCTTCCGATTATGAGGAAAGTATTTGAATGCCTTATCAAGCAGGAGCTTGTCACTTTCCTGGAGGATCATCATCTCCTAAGTGACGCTCAGTATGGATTCCGTCATTTCCGATCTACTGGTGATGTTCTTTCCATCATAACTGAACACGTGAACAAGGCCCAAGACTGACATGGAGAGGCCAGACTTGTAGCCCTTGACATCTCTAAGGTTTTTCATAAAGTTTGGCAGAAGGGTCTCTTTCACAAGCTAAACTCGTATGGTGTCTTGCCTTTGCTTACAATAATATGAGACTTTCTCACAGATCACAAAATATTGGTTTGGCATGAATGTCATGCTTGCGTAGCTCACAACATGAATGCAGGTGCTCCCCAGGTCTCTGTGTTAGGTCCCAGGTCCCTCACTCTCTTCCTCAACCTCACCTCTAAAGTCATCCTACAGACCACCAATCGATGCTGTCGAGCGACACTCTCCCCTGCCACAACCTTACAGTCACTAATCTCTCTCAGGTTGCATCTCCTACTTAAGATGTAATCCACCTGTGTGCACTTTCCTCCACTCTTGTATGTCACCCTGTGTTCCTCCTTCTTCTTGAAATACGTGTTTACCACTGCCATTTCCATTCTTTTTGCAAACTCTACCACCATTTGCCCTTCCACATTTCTCTTGTTGAGACCGTACCTCCCCATCACCTCCTCATCCTCTTTATTCCCTTCCCCAACATGTCCATTGAAATCTGCTCCAATCACCACTCTTTCATCTTTGGATACACTCACCACCACTTCATCTAACTCACTCCAGAAATCTTCTTTATATTCCATCTCACACCCCATATGTGGGGCATATGCACTGATGACATTCATCATCACCCCTTCAATTTCCAACTTCACACTCATCACTCGGTCAGACACCCTCCTCACCTCCAATACCCTCTTGACATAATCTTCCTTCAGGATTACCCCGACACCATTTCTCCTCCCATCCACACCATGGTAGAACAGTTTGAAACCACCTCCAATGCTCCTCGCCTTACTCCCCATCCACTTGGTCTCTTGTACACACAGTATGTCCACCTTTCTTCTCTCCATCATATCAGCCAACTCTCGCCCTTTGCCAGTCATCGTCCCAACATTCAGAGTTCCAACTCTCACCTCCACACTTCTACCCTTCCCCCTCTCCCACTGCCGCCGGACTCGCCTTCCCCGTCTCCTTCTCCTCCTTCGCCCAGCAGTAGCACAATTTCCACTGGTACCCTGCTGACCACCGGTACCGGTGGCGGTCGTTGGTAACCCGGGCCTCGACCGATCCGGTATGGAAATTCGTTTTGTTGTCCGCATAATGATTTGGCATAGGTTTTTACGCCGGATGCCCTTCCTGACGCAACCCTGGTCGCCTCTTACGACACACAGGGATATGGTACACCTATTCTAACCGGGGCATACACCGGGCCCAGTACAACTGGTGCTCATTTCGCCGACCTCGGAAGGATGGCAGGCTGAGTCAACCCCCTAGTGTTTTCGACTTGGTTTATATGTGTATACATATATATATATATATATATATATATATATATATATATATATATATATATATATATACATACATATATATACACATATATACATACATATATATACACATATATACATACATATATATACACATATATACATACATATATATATACATACATACATATATATACATATATAGATATATACATATATAAATATATACATATATACATATATACATACATATATTTATATATATACATATATACATACACATATACATATATACATATATACATACATATATACATACATATATATATATACATATATACATATATACATATATACATACATACATATATACATACATATATACATACATATATATATATACATATATACATGCATATATATATATATATATACATATATATATATATATATATATATATATATATATATATATATATATATATATACATATATATATATATATACATATATATATATATATATATATATATATATATATATATACATATATATATATATATATATACATATATATATATATACATATATATATATATATATACATATATATATATATATATATATATATATATACATATATATATATATATATACATATATATATATATATATATATATATATATACATATATATATATATATATATATATATATATATATACATATATATATACATATATACATATATATACATATATACATACATATATATACATATATATATACATATATACATATATATACATATATACATACATATATACATATATATATATATATATATATATATATATATACATACATATACATATATATATATATATATACATATATACATACATATATATATATACATATATATATATATATATATATATATATATATATATATATATATATATATATATATATATGGCAAAAAATGTTTACAGGCAAACTGGAAGGGACTTCAATTTGTCCTTTCAGAAAATATTTGGAACTCCATCTCCACAGAGAATGATATTGATTCCACCTTGGAATACTTTCACAAAATTCTGCTTTTTCTCATGCACTGGTTTATCCCATCCTGTCTGCAGTTTTCCTATCTGTCCACGAGACCCTGTTACACTGCATCATGTGGGAAGACAGTTGCAGTCAAGCAGCTTGCTTTCTCAGCTTGGAAAGGTGACATGACTGAAGGTAACTGTTTCAACCCTGCGGCTCACAACGACTTCTGGTTGAGGGTTTGCATGCAGACTTCAGAGCTCCATACGACATAATACGATAAGTGCTTAGTTTTTTTGTTGTTTTTCACATTTGTTATTGTGATTTTTGTGTCAGGTGTTGTGTATTTTGTATCACTTAAGGTTGCAGTTGGTCTGTAGTAGATTAGTGGGTAATTGTTTTCGTTTTTTTGGAAGCGGCATTGGAAGGCCTACTCGTTTGTCACTCTGAGTCGAGCAGTTAAATTAGTTGGAAATATGGTTAGGAAAGGGGTAACAGGGAGCAAGGTATGGAATAAGGAGGAGATTATAAACTGTGATATATGCTTGATGTGATCCATATCAGGGCTAGTGGAAACAGAGGGTAGTCAATGTTGTAAGAAGTGTGAGGAAATAGCTCACATGAACATAGTTATTGCTGTGTTGAAAGAATGGATAGATACTTTACATCAGGTATCAGAGTGTGAAGAACTTGTCGAGAAAGGTTGGTTACATTTGTGGAGTGAGTTTGCAAAGAAAATTGGCAATGGTGAAGGTGCAGCGAGTGCAGGCAGTGGTGAGCGTTTAGCAATGGAGATAAGTAGGAATAAGTTCTGGGAGACAGTTTTAGTTGGCAATGAAACAATTAAATATGTCGATTCTTCATTCTGCAGGAAGGATCGCATACATTAACTTGTGTACAGTTTTGAAGGAGCAGGAGTTCTGACATGATGTCATTATCTTGCCAAAACGAAGTTTTTGCAAGATATGTTAGTCAGCTTGTATGTTTTTTTTATTTTTATTTTTATTTTTTGCCTGTAATCACGCATAAAAAATTCTGCAGAGCACAGTTATCATTGGAAATTTTTGCAACTTCGCATATCAGAGGCCTATAGAGGTCCCTTTCAGTGCACAAAATTTTGAAGGTCAAGGTCAAAGGTCAAGGTCACTTTGTCGCAAATCAGGAGAGTCGATGAAACCCATATTTTTTGAGTAATTTTGATCGTATAGTCTTCAAACTCATGGGAATATAGTTCATGGTCTGGCGCTCAGCTGATTAATTTTTGGTGGCGATTGGCCTTGACCTTCATATGTTTTTTTTATTTTTATTTTTGGTCTGTAATCACGTATAAATCACTCTGCAGAGCACAGTTATCATTGGAAATTTTTGTAACTTCGCATATCAGAGGCCTATAGAGGTCCCTTTCAGCGCATAAAATTTTGAAGGTCAAGGTCAAACGTCAAGGTCACTTTGTCGCAAATCAGGGGAGTTGACGAAACCCTTATTTTTTGAGTAATTTTGATCGGATCGTCTTCAAACTTCATGGGAATATAGTTCATGGTCTGGGGCTCAGTTGATTAATTTTTGGTGGCGATTGGCCTTGACCTTCATGGTTAGCGCCTCAGGTCAAACATATTTGACCCCAAGGTCAAATTTTCAAGTTTTAGGAACCATATCGTGTAGTACCTCAAATTGAACATCTCGATGAGTGCTTTCTCGATATGTCAAGCTTGAGACATTATGACGTCATTTGGTGACGTTATGAGGCAAAAGCATATTTTTCATGGTTACTCTGTAGAACGATTCTCATCGGAATCTCTCGTGGGCAGATATTCCTCAAGGAGTCGCTCCTGGTGGATAGCAGCTCTGTTCACCTCAGTGTGACCTTAAATAAGTCACACGTGGTCACCTTTTGGCAAGATAAGGGTCACCCTACGGGTGACATTGGTTTATTTAATCTTCCTTCAAAATCCTGGTCACAGCAGGAAGACATTGGTGGTGGTACACCTATGAGCAAATGGTGTTGGGAAAGTTTACTCGGAGGATTTGAAAAGCAATTGCAGGATATTGGGCAGGTGACTGGAAACAATGGCTTGAGAGGTGATGTTTTCTCCCAATATTAGGAAATGTATTGGAATTTATGAGCAGAGTGATCGATGTCAGAGATAGGGATAGATGTGAGTGGTAGATATCAATCTATGGCTGGAAGAATGTTGTAAGGAGGAAGGTTTTGCATTGACAAGGCAGTGAGAATCATTTTGGAGGCAAAATGAGTATTTCCAGAATGATAGCCACATGCTAAATAGAAAGGGGGCAGCAAGGTTTGCAGTGGGAATTGAAGAGCTGAGAATTGGGGTGGTTGGGGGGGGGGTTAGATTAGAGGAGGGTGGGGAAGCTATAAAAGAAGGACTGATGGCACAATCGTGATTGGTAAGCCCAGGCAGGAAAATATAATTTCAGGAAGGGAAAAGTTGAATATATTCTATACCAATGCCAGAAGTTTAAACAATAACATGGAAAAGCTTGAGGCCAAATTCGACAGCGAGAAGTACGAGATAGTTGCATTAAGTGCGACATGGTTTAAGAAGAAGAGTAACTGGAGGACAGCGTTAGGCTGCAAGGTGTATCGGTATGATAGGAAAGAGATGTGTGTGTGTGCAGTGCGTGGGTTTCACAGGTACGCAAACTGAACTTGCACCTGGGCCCATGGTGGAGATTATGTGTCCGTCTCGCTAACCATGTGCCACAAAGTGCTGGTGTGGGAAGAGTTGAGCATGTCAGAGAGAATCTGTGCATGTATACAAGTTAAGGGTTGAGTATATAGTTGGTGCACATGCACATTGAGCATGGACCATGAGGAAGTTGTTGGAACGGATATTGGGGGCTGTTAAGGACTGACAGTTTAGTTTTTAATTTAAAATGGATTCCCTAGAGTGTAGCATATACAGATCCGATTCGGAGTGAGCCGATGGGAGGGGTGCAAAGGTCGCTGCATGTGCGAGTATGCATGCATGGAGGTAGAGGCCTTTGCCAGGTAGAGAGCATGGATTTTAAATGCTCCTGTTCAGTTTTGAATGGAAACTGGTGGTTAAAAACAAAATGTTGCTGTTTAGGCACATTCTCTCACCCGTTGCTTTCCTCCCCTCATGCTGCCTTAATTTCCCCTCACGTTGCCTTCCCTTCCCCTCCCCTCATGCGGTCTTAATTTCCCCTCATGCAGCCTTCCCTTCCCCTCATGCAGCCTTCCCTTCCCCTCATGCAGCCTTCCCTTCCCCTCATGCAGCCTTCACTTCCCCTCATGCAGCCTTCCCTTCCCCTCATGCAGCCTTCCCTTCCCCTCATGCAGCCTTCCCTTCCCTCATGCAGCCTTCCCTTCCCTTCATGCAGCCTTCCCTTCCCCTCATGCAGCCTTCACTTCCCCTCATGCAGCCTTCCCTTCCCCTCATGCAGCCTTCCCTTCCCTCATGCGGCCTTCCCTTCCCCTCATGCGACCTTCCCTTCCCCTCATGCGACCTTCCCTTCCCCTCATGCGACCTTCCCTTCCCCTCATGCGGCCTTCTCTTCCCCTCCCCACATGCTGCCTTAATTTCCCCTCATGCTGCCTTAATTTCCTCTCACGCTGCCTTCCCTTCCCCTCCCCTCATGCTGCCTTAACTTCCCCTCACGCTGCCTTCCCTTCCCCTCCCCTCATGCTGCCTTAATTTCCCCTCATACAGTCTTCCCGTCCCCTCCCCTCCCCTCATGCAGCCTTCCCTGACCCTCCCCTCACACTGCCATCCCTTCCCTTCACGCTGCCTACCCTTCCCCTCATGCTACCTTCCCTTCCCCTCATGCTACCTTCTCCCAAATGCCCTCTTCTCGTCACCCCCACAGACATCTCCGGGTGATCTCCATGTGCTGTATTAACATGCTGTTTTAACATATCCCATTCCGATCATCAATCCTGTACTACCCTACCCTCCTTTCTCCACAAGCTTCCCTACCAAATGCAAGTCCAGAACCACCTGCCCTCACACTTACCTCCTCCCAAACCCCCTCTCCCTCCCCACTTCCCCTGTTCCCCCCTTCTCTCTCTACCATCCTCCTTACTTCCACCCCCTTTCAGAGTGTATAGCGACATTTGGTGAGGCATCGCCCTCCTCACCCCCCGTTACCCCCTTCCTAGCTTCCTCCTCCTCACTCCCGCATCCCTCCTCTCTTCCTCCCCTCCCTCCTCTCTCTCTCTCCCCCTCCCTCATTCTACCCCCACCATAATATTTCTACCCACCATAATATTCCCATCAGCTAAGTGACGGGTTGTGTTTGCTGGTAATAAGTCAGTGTGTGTCAGTCAGTCAGTGTGTCTCCTCCATAACTCCAAAACCATGAAACCTAATAGCCTGAAACTTTGCATGCATACTAAAGGCACTCCAAGGGAGTACTTCAATTAAAATTGGGTGTCTGAGTTCATATCAACACCCCTTTTGAAGATAATTAACAGCCTTATTTAATTATCCTTTATCAAGGCTTCATCCTTAATCAGCCCCTTTGTTAGCCCGCTCTCCTCAATGAGGTCTTAATTTGACATTTTTCTGGCCTGCTCAACAATGCCTTGACCTAGAACAGGCCACAACACTTTCTGAATGATAAAGCGCGCAATTAATTTTTTCACTTTCCTCACTCATATCGTCGAATGCCCGATCTTCATAGCTACGGATAGCTGGGTACATCACAATGCTTATAAATGTCCGGAGATGCCAGTGTTTGTGCCTTTATTTGATTTGTGCACATTCCATATCCTCGAGAATCTCTTAACCAAGCCGAATAACAAAATTTAAGCTCCAGAATTGAACTTAGCAGCAGTCCCAACTGCTAAACAAAGTGTTCATTTGTCTAATTTGGATATAGTGTGATATTTTGGGCATTGAATGCCTGATCATCATACCTACGAATCATTGAATACATTGCAATACTTATAAACACCCAGAGACACTGGTGTTTGTGCCTTTATTTCATTCCCTCATATGTGATAAGCTCTAGAAGCTCTTAACTCGAGTCAAATTACAAAATTTAAACTGCGGAATTGACCTTGGAAGCAGTTCTGACTGCTAAAAAAAAAAGAGAGAGAAAAAAGTGTTCATTTGTCCAATTCGCACATTGTTTGACACTCCGGGTGTCTCTGGGTATTGTTTAATATGACCGATTGGGATTGCTCATTGCTTGCTAAGCCTGCCGTTCCTTATCAACCGTTTCTTTGGAGTGCTTGCTTGAGTGATTAAGCCACTTGTTGCTCTCGAAGCTGCTTGGATATTTGTTTGCAAGCCATGGCGATACACAGCAAAACTACCCACACTGTCACTGCACTCCACAATCAAAAATTCATCGATCCATGTGCAAAGTTTAGACCCCATTTGTCTGTGTTGTACCCTATGGTGTCGTGCGGTGCCAAGCCTGCCCTTCATTATATATCAATGCACAAATGGAGGGAAGGGATGGATGGAGTAAAGGATGGATGGATGGAAGGAACGGATGGAAGGAAGGGATGGATGGATGGCTGGATGGACCAAACCGGTGTGCGTAAGCAATGGCGAGACAGTAGATGGTGGTGTAAATGACTTTAGAAAAACAGCTGTTGTCATTTTTGAAAATAAAGTCACAAATTTACATTCAAGACAATGTTCGGTGATAATGGAAATGAAGTACATACATAAACGTGTGTTCCGTTGTCTCAGTTAAATCTGCCAAAAGTTTAAAATGTTACCTTCACCTCGGAGCAGTCATGCTGAGCACCGCCCGGAGATGCTCGGAGATGCACCACCTGGTGGAGTACTTTAGAGGTTATTAGGAGAGAGTTATTTCCAAAACCCAGGCTCATTGCAAATGCTACAGGGAATGTAATGGCAAATGAAGGAACAGCATGTGGGAACTCATTCATTCATTCATCAATGATTAATGATTCCTTACACCTTGTGTTCACTCTGTAATTGGAGTATGACATGGTCATGAACAACTGTGGAACTTGCTGTGATTCCACTTTCCATCCCATCCATCCATTTGTCCATCCCTTCCCTCCATAAATCTCTTCCATCCATCCATCCATCCCTTCCCCCCATATCTTAGTTTCTCCTTGCCCCCCTCCAGCCCTCCTCCCTCTCTCTCCTCCCTCTCTCACCCCTCTTCCAACTTTCATGATGTGATAAACATTGGGTGGTTGTGATAAGTTCCCACAGGAGGTTTTGTTATAGGAGGAGGAGATTGGGACCATACTCTTTGCAGAGCGTTGGTGCTGCTTCAGCAGTCTCCTTGGCTATTGGGCGCAATCCTGGATGGGTCGCCACTCCGACAAAGTATACCAGCATGCTGGCACTCATTTTGCCGACCTCGAAAGGATGACAGGCCGAGTTAACCCCACCTGGTATCAATTCAACAGCTAAATGGGATTTGAAGTCAGGATCCAAAGATCCCAAGACCACCACCCTAACCATTAAGCCAACACCAGACATATACATGTAGTTGTGTTATAGTTTGGAGGTGGTGTTGTGTTGTGGTGTTTGTGTTATGTTTTGAGCCTGGAGTGTCGGGGAGTATGCAGGTTGTGTGGTTGGGCACTTTTTTGTGATCAGAGCTGCTGCTGGGTTTGATGCTGCGGTATGAATTTTGGGATTCGGCTCGGGTTGAGAGATTCTGGGGCTTATTGCATTCCGGTTGTAAAATGTGTGCTGAAATTAAATAAAGGAACGAAACACTGGAGTCTCTGCACATTTATAAGCATTGCAGCTAGGGTGCAATGGGCTCGAGGGTCTTTTGGCCTGAGCCGGGTTTCGGGGTTTGGACTGTGGGGTTGGGCTTGGCGGTGGGTCCGGCTGGTGGAGGGGTGTATGTATTTTTCAGTTCGCGTGTTCTTTGGCACTCCGGGCGTCTCCAGGTGGTGTGTGCCCTCAGAGAGATCCAGGTCCAGAGTGGGTAAACAGGGTGGCAGCCACAGTTTTAGTCACATACCTCAAGGGAAGCTCATGTTGTAATCTCTTTTAAAATGGTGCGTGCTGTTTGAAAGTGACGGTGGTTTTGCTATCCTGTTTGAACGTGCTGTTTTAACGTAACCCATTTCATTCAATTCTGTACTAATGCTGACAGATGAGACTATTCCCCCCCCCACTTCCCCTCAAGTCCCCCTCCCAGATGCAAGTCACCCCCCCCCACCCTTCTGTTCAAATCCGACTACCAAACAGGTCCAGACACCTCCTTCCCCTTTCCACTTGCCCCTCCTTGCTCCCCCACCTCTTTCCTCCCACCCCCAACCTCCCAGGGTGTTTTGCGGCATGTGGTGAAGCATTGCTCTCCCTTCCCTTCCTCGCTCTCCGGTCATATATCATACCTTCCTCCTCCCTCCTCTCTCTCTCTCTCCCTCTCTCTCTCTCTCTCCTTCCTCCCCTCTCTCTCCTTCCTCCCCTCTCTATCTCCTCTCTCTCTCTCTCCCCCACTTCCCCTCAAGTCCCCCTCCCAGATGCAAGTCACCCCCCACCCTTCTGTTCAAATCCGACTACCAAACAGGTCCAGACACCTCCTTCCCCTTTCCACTTGCCCCTCCTTGCTCCCCCACCTCTTTCCTCCCACCCCCAACCTCCCAGGGTGTTTTGCGGCATGTGGTGAAGCATTGCTCTCCCTTCCCTTCCTCGCTCTCCGGTCATATATCATACCTTCCTCCTCCCTCCTCTCTCTCTCTCCCTCTCTCTCTCTCTCTCCTTCCTCCCCTCTCTCTCCTTCCTCCCCTCTCTATCTCCTCTCTCTCTCTCTCCCCCACTTCCCCTCAAGTCCCCCTCCCAGATGCAAGTCACCCCCCCACCCTTCTGTTCAAATCCGACTACCAAACAGGTCCAGACACCTCCTTCCCCTTTCCACTTGCCCCTCCTTGCTCCCCCACCTCTTCCCTCCCACCCCCAACCTCCCAGGGTGTTTTGCGGCATGTGGTGAAGCATTGCTCTCCCTTCCCTTCCTCGCTCTCCGGTCATATATCATACCTTCCTCCTCCCTCCTCTCTCTCTCCCTCTCTCTCTCTCTCTCCTTCCTCCCCTCTCTCTCCTTCCTCCCCTCTCTATCTCCTCTCTCTCTCTCTCCCTCCTCCCCCTCCCTCCTCCCTCATCCCCTCTCTCTCCCTCCTCCCTCCTCCCCCTCTCTCTCCCTCCTCCCTCCTCCCCTGTCTCTCCCTCCTCCCTCCTCCCCTCTCTCTCCCTCCTCCCTCCTCCCCCCTCTCTCTCTGTCCTCCCTTCATCCCTTCCTCCCCTCCTCCCTTCCTCCCTCCTCCCTTCCTCCCTCTGTCCCACCCTCTCTTAGTATTCACGCCAGTGAAGCGATGATGAATGGTATTTTGTCGTACCAAGTAGTGTGAATCCACTTTCCATCCCATTTCCAAGTCAGGCCGATATCCATCCATGTCCTTTGTAAGTGCAGAAGAGTTCTTCAGCAAAGCAGACAATGACAGGCCCAGGGGCCCGATCCTGAAAGTAAAGATGACGAGAGTTCGTAGAGTAGGGGTCTTTCAGGCAAAGAGTCGTTAATGCATGGAATGGTATCCTTGGAAAGGTAGTGGAAGAAGAAACAGTAGATAATTATCTCCACCACCGAAGGAGGAGAAGGTTATGTTTTCACCTGTTTGTTTGTTTGTGTGCAAGATATCTCAAAAAGTTGTGGACGGATTTGGACGAAACTTGATGGACATGTTGGGTGTGTGACAAGGAAGAACTGTTTCGATTTGGGTGAAGATCCGAATCCGTATCTGAATACGAGAATTATTTAATTTTCAAAGTGATTCTTCACCATTGAGAGATTGGGCCAAAAACGATATAGTTCTGTATAGCATGGTATTTAAAAAATGTATTGGGCCCGATATGTTCTCATGGATCAGGCATTACATGGCGGAGGTAAGCACTCTCCTGAGTGCCCTTCTAGTTTTAAATTAGAATTAGATACACACAGGGATATTGTCAGGTCTTGTTGGTTCCTCGAGTATGGATGGGTGATTGTGTACATCTGTGCTGAGTTTGATGTCTGTGAGAGGTCTTGTCAAGGGATAGTGTGTGGTTGGTGTTGTGTGTGGTTGGTGTTGTGTGTTCTTCACCCTAAAGCCACCTTTTGTCCACCCACCAACCCTCTCCCCCAAAACACATCTTAATATAATTATGTTCCCATTTTTATTTTTAACACCCTTGTGATATCCCTGAGCCTGCCACACATTTCTCATCCCCATTCTTCCCCACACCCCACCTCTCCCATCCCCCCAATGAAATTAAGTCGCTGTGACATTTATCTAATCTGGTATTCGTGTGGCGCAAGTATAATGGGCCGTTTCACCTCCTCCTGCATCTCATTTCTTTCTTATTCCTTGTTATTCCTTTTCAACAAGTTTGTGTCCATTCTGAGGCAAAGCACAAAACATTATCTTGCAAAATCTCAAAACCGAACTCTCCAACCAGTCTCCTTACTCCAAGTCATGGTGGTGCCTTGTCAAGTCTGTCTCTGGTGGATGTTCCTCCTCTATCGTGTCCCTCACCTCAAACCTCAGTACTGCAGACTCTGTCCAAGATAAAGCAGAATGTCTAAACCCTGTATTTGCCTCCAAATCTCATGCACCCACTGTCTACTGGACTATGTGTCTCCTCAGCCAAGAAGTTAGAGAATGTTCTGTGTGGTCTTAACCCTGCTTAGGTAATGGGCCAATTAGGAGATCAGTGCCCACATTCTGAAATCCTACTCTGCCACTCTTGCTCCCCCTCATCTGCTCTATTCAGTCTGTCCTTCTCCTTTGGCCAACTATCACATTCTTGAATGTCAGCAAACATTACTTCCACCCACAAAAGGATGCAAAAACAGGCTCGACTTAATATATGCCAGTGAGTTTGCTTTCAATTACAAGGAAAGTTATGGAATCCACATTTGCTTTTGATGTCAAGGCTTTCCTGTTTTCTAACAACATGCTCTCTGGCCATCAGCTTTGATTCTGTCCTGGTTACTCGACTCTGAAATACTAATGCTCCTCTCTCAGCAATTTTTGGAGGCTCACGTGTCAAACACGAGGTCAGTACCATCTCACTGGACGTATATCTGGCATTTGATAGTGTGTCATCCTGATCTTCTTGCCTTTCTGATCATCCTGATCTTCTCATCTCCGCACGTGGCTTACGATGCCGTTTTCATTCCGAGATTTATGACATCTTCCACTCACACAGTGCATTGTTACATCCGCCACCGAAGGTGAAGAACGTTGTGTTTTCACCCCCTCTCTCTTGTCTATTTGTTTCATGAAAAATTGAAGATTTTTCAAGTTTATTGATCGGTCGATTTTGTTATTCTGTTTGTCTGTCTGTTTATCGCCTACAAGTCACAACTAAAACCGATCTTCATGAAACTTTACCAAGCCCGATTGACTTGAAAGTTAAACAAGATTTGCATATTGTGTCACTGGATTGGGAAAGCAACTATTTTTGAAGTCAAAGGGTCAAAGGTCAACTCAGGGTCAAACTTCTAAAATCATCAATTTCACTCTGAAAAAATAATCAAGTTTTCATCCGATTGACCTGAGCTTTGATTAAGATTGTCAATTTTAATCTTAATTAAACGGACAATTTGATGTATCCATGGCAACCTTTGGAGAGGGGGTGGATTTTGCAAGTATCGTGTTCTGCAAGACGTCTTTGTCTTGTTTGTTTGTCTGTCTCTCCATCTGTCTGTCTGCCTGTGTGCAGACGAGATACGAGAATTATTTAATTTTAAAGTGATTCTTCACCGTTGAGAGATCGGGCCAAAAACGATGGAGTACTGTATAGCACGGTATTTCAAAAATGTATTGGGCCCGATATGTTCTCGTGGATCAGGCATTATGTGACGGAGGTATGCTCTCTACTGAGTGCCCTTCTAGTTATCAAAGGAACCCTCTCCTCTTCCAATGGAGGCTGGAGTGCCCCCAACACAGTGTATTGTGCACAATCTTGTTCATAATCTATATAAATATACTTTTCGTTAAGATGTCTTCCAATGCATTGCATCTCTCCACCAATTTGGAATCAATTTCATTCCTGTTCTGTGAAATGGAACATGTCCATCAATTCCTGAAAATCTCACTGTCTCACCCTATTGCTCCATAAGTATCATCAAATAACTCACCTATTTACTGTATTTCAATGGTCAAACATTAGAAGAGATTCAGTCTCTTTAAATTTGGGCCATACCATTAGCCATGACCTTTACAGACCAAGCATATAGCAAAGCTGGCCTCTAAATGCAGGCGCAGACTAGGCAACCTCCATCATTCCAAGTAGTTCCTTAAAATCAGAACTACTTGCAACCTACAAGGTTTTTGTCTGCAGCTCAATGGAGTACTGCTCTTCCTTATGGACGAGCACCCCAGCATCACGTCTGTCTCTCCTGCATTAGGTGGAATTTATTATATAATCTCTCCTCATTATTGCAATCTACTGTGATGAGGTCTAAGCACAAGGCCGGTGCTCTCTCTCTCTCTTCTTGCTCTCTTTGCTCTCTTAGCCCTCCGACATTGATCCCAAGCAAATCCAGGATGCACTCATTCTTCCAGTAACCCAGCATGGTTAACTTCCAAAAATCCATGCTGGTTTATTTTGCAGACCCTTTTGGAACAGGATGATGTGTAAAGATTCACTTAACCATTTTAGTAATAAAAGGAAAAACCATATTAGTTTTCATGAGGTCTTCGACTTACTGATTACCTATTTTTCAATAACAATTAAAATACTTTTCCTCCGGCTGTGTGTATATTATTACACAAATCACTGAGTTGTCAAAACCATATAGTTTCAAACCTCACACCGACTATCAGCAACTCATGGAAAATGTGCAGACATTGTGTTAAGAATCATATAACATTACATGTTCAAACATGTTATGTGATCAAACTGGGCTGAAGATTGACAAAATTACCATCCAAGATCTGTACAAAATAGGTAAACATGTCCACTGTTCTATATAATATTAAATGCATGCAATCCAATTCTGTAATGTGATTGAACAAATGTTTTCCTATTGACTGCTTGTTTTACAACCTCGACTGCAAGTTACTCCTGTGAGTGAATATTGCCTGCTAACTGGTGCATGAGGTCCGAAGCCAAAAAAATATTTGGATTAAAGCAATTTGGTTGTTACTCAACCAAAATCAACCATGAAAATAAATGTAATGATCAAATGTTTCTGTAATATTCTACACTACCTTCTTTTTATTATTTTTTTTTAACATTAAACATATGAACAAGTATTGAGGGCTGCTCGGATAGCTTAGAAATGTGCACATTCGCATTTGAGCCATCTCACCTGGGTTTGAATCTTGTCCCTGCTATAAACCGACATCCTGCTGTTTCACATGCAGGGCGAGGCATCAATGTGTCTGCCGTCCCTTGGATAGATGTTAAATTTCGTGTATCTTCTGCCAGCATTATTTGGTGGGCATTAAAGATACCACCACGTCCTTTGTGAAAAGTAGGTAAGCTATCGCTGGCATCCTGACCGAATTACAAATTCCTGCTCTTACCTACAATGCAATGCATCAGAGCACAGCCTCCCCTCCCAGCAAATGATGCTACCTACAGCCATGTGCTGCCTCCAAAATAAGTATTGGTTCCATAAAAAAAGTTTTTTCTTTCTAACAATTATGCTAACTGGAAGCTTAGCCTTTGTTCTGTCAAGTCACTTCCAAGGAGAAACTTTGCCTTTGTTGTGAAGAGTTAATATAATACATGTTCCCTGAAATAATACAAGGAAATTCAACGTTGGAGAGGCCATTGGGCTCATCAAAGTTTCCACGAGTATTGCCAACGTTTGCTTGTGATAATGCATCTTAAACATAGCTTAGTCTGGCAAACACTTTGTCAAAAACAATCACAAAACACAAATTACAAAGTAGACCTGAGATGTGTGGTGCAGCATAAATCTTAAAATATTCAGTCATGGCATGGCCAAAATTGTCCATAACCATAAGGATGCAATTCACAACCAAAAGTTAAAGCTACAAATTCAAAAACTGCAGCAAATTTTTTTTTGTTTATGGACGTTATGAAATCTGGGTGGAGCACTAAAGTATATTCACAAAGGACTACGTTACAAGCACATTTTCCTGCCAGCACAAATTGTAATGATGAAGAAGCAGTTTGAATCAAGTCAATGCTTTGGCAAATGGTGTATGCAAGATGAGTGTATCATTTGGAATTGAGTGCTGAAGCCAAATTCAACTGAAAAGAGAGCAAAATAAAATTCAGCAGCAAATGGATGGAGATTAATGCTGTTCAGCTTAAAAGGGCTTGACATCATTGAAATGAACGAGTGCAGACAGCCAAATGCAGCTAAGGCTGAAGACCTTTAGAGAAGTACTTGCTTTTGTATCAGCATTGACCCCTCTCATTTAAGAATGGAGTGTTCCATTTCGGTCCTCGAGTACCATCGCTGCAACACATAACCAAATTCAGGAATGCCGATAAATCAAGTTTGTCTTAACGACACCGGTAAATAAAAGTGCTGGTTGGGGAAATAAAAATTACTTTCCGAGGTTTCTTTCTTGCAACAAACCTGGTTTGGCTTACCACATTCTTTTGAAGTGTTAGTCAAAACAATTACAAGATTCAATCTAATTTAGTTGAAGATCTAAAATGAATGAAAAATTTAATCAATGCAACGTGTAATCTGCAACAACGTACAAAGAAAACAAGTTCTTGCAACAAAAAAAAAAGCCCCAAAACAATAGAACAAAAATTACCAATCACTGCCATGCAAAAATGTTCCATAATTTTACAAATTATCCCGACAAAAATTATCCCGAAAAATAAAAAATTATCCCGACAAAAAATTTTACAAATTATCGCAACAAAAAAAAAGCCCCAAAACAATAGAACAAAAATTACCAATCACTGCCATGTAAAAATGTTCCATAATTTTACAAATTATTCCACCAAAATGTCAAAAACATTTCTAAAGGAGTTTATATTTTATATCATTGGCAAAGAATTTCAGGACTAAAGTGAAAAATCAATTCTTAATAACATAGCACTTCACAACATGAGACATCATTGTTATTTTGCATCGGCAAATGTACTATCACAGTGAGAAGGGCAAAGGCAAACATACCATCACAGAGTGAATCCAAATAGGAAACTCGATTTAAAAGGAGGAATAAACACCAATGGAATCGCTGATAATTAATAGCAATTAAATTCCTCAAGTACTCAAATAAGCAGAGATAAAGCTTGCGAGTGGAAGGGAAAAACCAAAGAATAAAAGGCATTTACAGGATCATTCATCCCACATCATCAAGAGGGCTTCCAAATGAATAACATTTCAACCCTTGTGATGTTTTTTGTACATTCCAATCTTTTCAGCATCATTCGCTTTCATACCAGTGCTAAATGTAAAAGGGGAGGAAAGAAACCAGAAACTGTTGCAAAATAAACTGAGGAGAGTCGACCTGAATTATTTAGCAATTATTACCGAAGAACTTCAGCACAAAACACCAACAGCAAAAGAGCACAAATAATGGGCCAGAAGTTTGTTCGCATGAAAGTTACCTCCTAAAACAGGGTTGTCCAACACGCTCACCACATGTGGAGAATCGGACACAGACACAGACACGTGGCAAATTGATGCTCTTCAAAAGTGTTTTTTTTTCTTGTTTTTTTTTTCCAAACAGCTCCGTTGGTGCATCAGTCATCAGACGGCACCAGCAGTTTGCGTATACACTCATTATTATTTCGAGCTAACTAAATTGGCCGAGGTTTTTTTAATGTCACTCAAGAACAAATGACTTCTGCTGTACTGACGGCACTACCTGCAGCTATCAGCGATCTATCTGAACGTCACTCAGTTTCTATGTTCAAATCTATAATAAACTTCTATTTTAGCTGCGCCCACCGGGGGTGGAAGGAAGTTGTGTTTTCACCCGTATCAGTCTGTCTGTCCATTTGTTTGTCTGTTTGTTTGTTTGTTCGCAGAGTATCTCAAAAGGTTGTGGACGGACATGTACCAAACTTCCTGAGTGGATAGTTTATGGACCAAGGTTAGATTTCGATGAAGATCCAAATCCGATTCAGGATCGTGGAATTTTTTAACTGTTTCTTTACCATTGAGAGATGGCGCCAAAATGACATCTTTGATATTTTGCACTGGACCGATTGGAATTCCCAGACATTGTTAAAGAGGAACCCAAAAGCAATTTTTTTTCTTCCTGAAAACCATTGAGAATCATTAACATTTATTACGGTTTAATTTGAAGGGAAAAAAAACATTGAATTTTTTTTTGCCAATCACAGTGTCGATAAAACACCCGAGGGTGTTCATTTTCGATTTCGCCAGAGACATTACACTCTGAAGCCATTGTGATCCAAACGGTGGGTTTGCATCGAGAAACAGTGCGTGTCGAGCTCGGATTCAGATACTGATTCCACCGTCATTTGCAACTCCGAAGGTTCTCAGTATGTTTAAACTCATCAGTGGAGTTGCATCGTTTTGTGCCTTGGTGCGAGCGATTTAGACGAAGAAGGCAGGAGTGGAATCGAAGATGTTAACGTTGGTCATACGATCACTTGAGCTTGATGGGGTTTGATTTTCTGTTCTGCGTGGGAGGGTACGCCGGTTTATAAGTTAGGGATATTGTAATACTCGATAAGTATAATACTCGAGAAGCTGGGCGACGGAGGAAAAGGAGACGGGGAAGGCGAGTCCGGAGGCAGTGGGAGAGGGGTAAGGGTAGAAGTGTGGAGGTGAGAGTTGGAACTTTGAATGTTGGGACGATGACTGGCAAAGGGCGAGAGTTGGCTGATATGATGGAGAGAAAAAAGGTGGACATACTGTGTGCACAAGAGACCAAGTGGATGGGGAGTAAGGCTAGGAGCATTGGAGGTGGTTTCAAACTGTTCTACCATGGTGTGGATGGGAGGAGAAATGGTGTCGGGGTAATCCTGAAGGAGGATTATGTCAAGAGGGTATTGGAGGTGAGGAGAGTGTCTGACCGAGTGATGAGTGTGAAGTTGGAAATTGAAGGGGTGATGATGAATGTCATCAGTGCATATGCCCCACATATGGGGTGTGAGATGGAATATAAAGAAGATTTCTGGAGTGAGTTAGATGAAGTGGTGGTGAGTGTATCCAAAGATGAAAGAGTGGTGATTGGAGCAGATTTCAATGGACATGTTGGGGAAGGGAATAAAGAGGATGAGGAGGTGATGGGTAGGTACGGTCTCAACAAGAGAAATGTGGAAGGGCAAATGGTGGTAGAGTTTGCAAAAAGAATGGAAATGGCACTGTTAAATACGTATTTCAAGAAGGAGGAACACAGGGTGATGTACAAGAGTGGAGGAAAGTGCACACAGGTGGATTACATCTTAAGCAGGAGATGCAACCTGAAAGAGATTAGAGACTGTAAGGTGGTGGCAGGGGAGAGTGTAGCTCGACAGCATCGATTGGTGGTCTGTAGGATGATTTTGGAGGTGAGGTTGAGGAAGAGAGTGAGGGCTGAACCAAGGACCAGATGGTGTAAGCTGAAGGAAGAAGACTGTTGCGTGAAATTTAGGGAGGAGGCGAGACAGGTGTTGGATGGTGGTAAAGATGGGTGGGATGATTGGGCAACTACAGCAGAAGTGGTGAGGGAGATAGCTAGGAAGGTACTTGGTGTGACATCTGGACAGAGGAAGGAAGATAAGGAGACTTGGTGGTGGAACGAGGAAGTACAGTAAAGTATAAGGAAGAAGGGGTTGGCAAAAAGGAAGTGGGATAGTCAGAGAGATGAAGTAAGTAGGCAGGAGTACAAGGAGTGGCGGCGAAAGGCAAAGAGAGAGGTGGCAAAGGCCAAGTAAAAGGCATATGACGAGCTGTATGAGAAGTTGGATACAAAGGAAGGGGAAAAGGATTTATACCGATTGGCAAGACAGAGGGACCGAGCTGGGAAGGATGTGCTGCAGGTTCGGGTGATAAAGGACGTAAATGGGAATGTGCTGACGAGCGAGGAGAGTGTGTTGAGAAGGTGGATGGAGTACTTTGAGGAGCTGATGCATGAAGAAAATGAGAGAGAGAAGGTTGGAAGAGGTGGAGATGGTGAATCAGGAAGTGGGGTGGATCAGTAAGGATGAAGTGAGGACTGCTATGAAGAGGATGAAAAGTGGAAAGGCGGTTGGCCCAGATGACATACCAGTGGAGGTATGGAAGTGCTTAGGAGAGATGGCAGTGGGGTTGTTAACCAGATTGTTTAATAAAATCTTGGAAAGTGAGAGGATGTTTGAGGAGTGGAGATTAAGTGTACTGGTTCCGATTTTCAAGAACAAGGGTGATGTGCAGAGCTGTGGAAATTACAGAGGGATAAAGTTGTTAAGCCACACCATGAAGTTGTGGGAAAGAGTAGTGGAAGCAAGGTTGAGAAGAGAGGTGACGATTTGTGAGCAGAAATATGGGTTTAGGCCAGGAAAGAGCACCACTGATGCAATGTTTGCTTTGACAATATTGATGGAGAAATATAGGGAAGGTCAGAAGGAGTTACATTGTGTGTTTGTGGATTTAGAGAAAGCTTATGATAGAGTGCCAAGAGCGGAGTTGTGGCATTGTATGAGGAAGTCAGGAGTGGTGGAGAAGTATGTGAGGATCGTGCAGGATATGTATGAGGACAGTGTGACAGCGGTGAGGTGTGCGGTAGGAATGATGGACCAGTTTAAGGTAAAAGTGGGATTGCACCAAAGATCGACTCTGAGCCCTTTCCCGTTTGCAATGGTGATGGACAGGTTGACGGACGAGATCAGACTGGAGTCTCCATGTACTATGATGTTCGCGGATGACATCATGATCTGTAGGGAGAGTAGGGAGCAGGCTGGGGCGAGATTTGAGAGGTGGAGGTACGCACTGGAGAGAAGGGGAATAATAGTCAGTCGGAGTAAGACGGAGTACATGTGCGTCAATGAGAGGGAGGGTGGTGGAATGGTGCGGTTGCAAGGAGTTGAGGTGGGGAAGGTGGATTGGTTTAAATACTTGGGATCAACTGTCCAAAGTAACGGAGAGTGTGGGAGAGAAGTGAAAAAGAGAGTGCAGGCAGGATGGAGTGGGTGGAGAAGAGTTGCAGGAGTGATTTGTGACAGAAGGGTAGCTGCAACAGTTAAGGGGAAAGTATATAAGATGGTAGTGAGACCAGCTATGTTGTATGGTTTGGAGGCGGTGGCGCTAACAAAAAGACAGGAAGCGGAGCTGGAGGTGGCAGAGTTAAAGATGCTGCGATTCTCGTTGGGAGTGACGAGGATGGACACGATAAGGAATGAGTATATTAGAGGGACAGCGCAGGTCGGACGGTTTGGAGACAAAGTGAGAGAGGTGAGATTGAGATGGTTTGGACATGTGCATAGGAGGGAAGCAGAGTATATCGGGAGAAGGATGCTGAAGATGGAGCCGCCAGGCAAGAGGAGAAGAGGAAGGCCAAAGAAGAGGTTCATGGATGCGGTGAGGGCGGACATGCGGGTGGTTGGAGTGTCAATGGAAGATGTGGAGGATAGAGTGAAATGGAGACGGTTGATCCGCTGTGGCGACCCCTAACGGTAGCAGCCCAAAGAAGAAGAAGAAGATTGTTATACTCGATAAATCGGTTAATAAATTGCTCGAGCAGAAATACCCATCATCGTCCGACGGCCCATACTGCGGACAAAATTTTCGACAAATGCTATGTCCCACTGTCGCGGGCTGACCAGGTGTCTTAGATGTAACAGGATCATCCGGTTTCATAATTTCTTCGGCCGCCATCTGTGTCCATCCCATGTCCCATTGTCATGTCCGTGAGATGTTGATGTTTCTCCCCAGTTGATAGGGGATTGTGGAGGAGGGTGGAGAGTTGGTGGTGGGTATTGTGGGGGTGATGGTTGATGGGGAATTGTGGAGGTCGGTGGGAAGGTGGGTTTTGTGGGGGTGATGATTTGGGGATTGTTGAGTGGGGAGACCCTAAAAGTTTTGGAGGAGTAGATGATGATACATACATACTTTCTCCCCACTATAAATAGATGGTGGTTCATTTGGCTTATATCAATTGGTGTTGATATAATAGATAATTATTTTCAGGTGCTCTTGTAGTAACTGCCAGGCAATGGCAACAGGTGTTTGATTGTCCGTGTACATGTATGTGTTGGTATCTCGGTAGTGATGGTGTTGCAGTGTTGAGCGACGGCTGTTTCTTCCACTTCATCATGGGGATGGCATCCACTCTCAATCGTGGAGGATAAGCACAAGATCGAGCCAGATCTGTCGTTTCATCACAGTGCACTGTAACAGGTTCCGAGCACAAAAGTGACCATTTTGTAGCCCGATCCACACACGGTCTTTCGGCCAAGGGTGAAGCATGAAACCATCTCGGTTTGTATTGCTATACAAGCACCAAGAATGCATCGACACGGCGTATTTGTGGAAAATCAGAAATTATTCGCCATTTTAGTTCAATCTTACAGTGACGTCACCCATACATAGTACGGATCTGGTGATCTACTTCCAGGTGCGACGTCACGGCGAATATGGAGAAGACGAAGATGATTTCGACTTTTAATCGCAAATTTACCCACTTTATAAATCGGAAATCGACACATCATTTATATTTTGTGGAGTATCAAGGGATAGAGTATCGTCGAGGTGGTCTGAGTGTTTGGGTTCCCCTTTCATGATTCCTTTGACTTTTGGTGATTATGGTGTGAAGTGGAGTAAGACGAGGTAAGAAACATGACAGACACCATTATTAATTTACTGAAGGTATTTAAGCTGTTTCACTGTGTTAATTTATAGTTATACCAGCCAGTTTAATAGTTATACCAATATATATATATATATATATATATATATATATATATATATATATATATATATATATATATATATATATATATATATATATATATATATATATATATATATATATATATATATATATATATATATATATATATATATATATATATATATATATATATATGCCTGGTGTGTTGGCGCAGTGGTTAGGGCAGCGGCTTGGGATCCAAAAGGTCCTGAGTTCAAGCCCTGTTGGGCCACTGAATTAATACACCAGGGGGTTGACTCAGCCTGTCATCCTTCCGAGGTCGGCGAAATGAGTACCAGTGTACTGGGCCGGTGTATACCCCGGTTAAAAATAGGTGTACCATATCCCTGTGTCGTAAGAGGCGACCTGGGTTGCGTCAGGAAGGGCATCCGGCGTAAAACATGTGCCAAATCACTATGCGGATCATACGGATGATCCGCTGTGGCGACCCCTAACGCGAGCAGCCGAAAGAAGAAGAAGATACATATATATATATATATATATATATATATATATATATATATATATATATATATATATATATATATATAAACGTTTCCTTTTCGTGCTGATTCTGCAATTGTTTAGTGACATTTAATGTGTATTCAAAACCAACACATTGTGGTGCTCCATTTTAAATCACTGACTTTCTCTTCTTATTCAAATTAAATGCTTTGGGAGGTGGCCACCTAACCTCCCCTTCCCACCCCCTCCCCTCCCCACACTTTTTCAAATTGACCATGTACTTAAATGCTCAATGAGAACCCTAAACACAAATAATTATATAAAGAAAAATGCAGCGAATATAGTTCCCTGATCGCCACAAGATTGGGAAGCATCAATATCCGATTGGACACCGACTTCCTACAAGATAACAACTTCAAAACAATTGTCCACAAACTCAATGGAAGCCAAGATTTAACTTAGAAATCCCATATTAACAAGTAAAAAAAAGTCATAAAATGTCTTTGCTCCCATTGTTTTTATTAATTTTGCGATACAGAGTTCAAGGCCTAGTCCATATTGATGTACAACTAAAATGGCTGCCAGTCTCCCAGTAGTCGGCCATCTTTAATCAGATCGCAAGATAAAGGGAGGTGCACATGAATGCCATTATGTACTGTGCTTTTGCCAACTTTGAACAAAATTGGACCATGCATGTCAGAGCAATGGTTGGGGACAAATTTACGTAACAAAATGACGCCAGTCGGCCATCTTGGATCTGATCTCGAAAAACATGACAGGCATATACAAAGCAATCATTCATTATCTGTGCGCCAAGTTTGCACAAGATCGGTAAATGCATGTCTGAGAGATGGTAGAGGATGTGTTCAACGCACCAGGTTTTCTTTTTTCAACTAAAATGGCTGCCAGTCGGCCATCTTTGATCCTCTCACCAAAGACCCCCTTCGACCCTGATTTTTAAATGCCATGAATAATCTTTGGTACATCATGGGTGATGAAGGTTGGAGTCATTTCATCATAATTGTGGGTGTAGTTTCTGAAAAGAAAGCAAATACATATTTTGGGGGGCAACCTACCCGCAGACCCCCTCAGACTTGGACTTTTTCAAGGACATGAACAAACTTTGGTACATCATTGGTAGTGAAGATTGTGGTCAAGTTTCATCGAAATTGTGCATTAGGTTACGGAGAAGAAAGAAAATATAAACATATATTTCGGGGGCAACCCCTCTTACATCGCCTGAGAGCCTGATTTTTCAAATGTCATCAACAAACTTTGGTACACCATGGGTGATGAAGGTTGGAGTCAAGTTGCATCAAAATTGTGTTTGTTGTTTCTGAGAAGAAAGAAAATATCTCTTTGGGGGGGGGGACAACCCCCCCCATAAAACTCCCTCCATAACCCCCTCAGACCCCCATATTTTGAATGCTGTGAACAAACTTTGGTATGTCACGAGTGATGAAGGTTGTGGTCACGTGTCATCAGAATTGCATGTGTAGTTTCTCAGAAGAAAGCAAATACCTATTAGGTATTTCGGCAACCCCTGTAGCCGCCTTAGGACCAGATTTTTTAAATGCCATGAACAAACTTTGGTACAAATATGGTGATGAACGTTGTGGTAAAGTTTCATCGAAATCCGATCTGTAGTTTCAGAGAAGAAACTGAAAGTATTTCTGGAGTGACGGACGGACGACACGCCATCCCATAAGCTCCCCGGAACTACATTCCAGGTGAGCTAAAAACCAACAGCAGGGCAGAGGGAGATAGTAAACGGAGATGGACAAACAAGAGATGCAGGTAACAAGAGGGGTAAGGGAGAATGCAAAGGGTGGACAATATGGAAACATAAGCAAAATTGTGTTTGACCAGTTTGTGATTTTGTCAAGGTCTGAGGAGAGAGAAAGGGCTGCTGCCTCTCGCATAAGGATGAGACATGCCACGGCAGAGAATGGTGTCATTAGCAAAGAGATAAAGAGGATTTTCCAGAGTGTGAGATCATTGATGAAGATTAGGAATAATATGGGGCCCAGAACACTGCCTTGGAGTACTCCAGCCTTGACAGTGAAAGGAGATAAAAGGGTTCCGTTGGGAGCCATACATTGGCTGTAAGAGTGGAGGAAGTCAGTAATCCAAGAGTGGAGTTGGCCATGGATTCCATAGGCAGACAGTTTGGAGAGTGAGGCAGGATGCCAGACTGTATCAAAAGCTCAAGAATGTCCAGAGAGACTGTCCTGATGTCAGTTGTGATATTGAGGGCCTCCACCATTGTTGGGAGAGTCGAAGCACCATGCCCAAGGTAGAGTGACCAGGTCTGAATCCGAATTGATGATCTGCGATGAGGCTGTTGGAGAAAAGGAATGATTTTATGTCAACTGTAATGATAGGTTCCATGAAGTGGCTGATGATTGGGGAAAGGTAATTGGGCTGCAGTGAAGGGGATTCGTTGTTGCACCTTTGTAACTCACCTGTAACGTAGTTCCAGGGAGCTAATGGGATGGTGCGTCATCCGTCCATCAGTCGTCAGTCCGTCTGTCCGTCCGTTCACAAATACTTGCAACTTCTTCTCTGAAACTACACATACGATTTTGTTGAAACTTTACCACAACGTTCATCACCGTGGATGTGCCGAAGTTTGTAATTTCATTTAAAAAAAAAAGAAAGAAAACGGGCCACAAGGGGTTTTCCAGGGGTTGCCCCCCAAAATAGGTATTTCCTTTCTTCTCAGAAACTACACACACAATTCCGATGAAACTTCACCACAACCTACATCACCTGTGATGTACCAAAGTTTGCTCATGACATTCGAAAAATCATGGTCTAAGGAGGTCTCAGGGAAGAGGGGTTGCCCCCCCCCCCCAAAAAAATGTATTTGCTTTCTTTCTTCTCAGAAACGACACACACAATTCCGATGAAACTTTACCACAGCCTTCATCACTCATGATGTACTAAAGCTTGTTCATGACATAAAAAAATTGGGGTCTCAGGGATTCTATGTCGGGGTTGACCCCCAAAAATATTGTTAGGGTGGTGGAGATTCACAAAACACCATTCAGGTTCCCCGAAGATCAGTAATCTCGATAAGTAAGTGTTTCAGGCTAGGATTCCCCCACCGATGTGTAAAGGGCTGTGAATCTTTGAGTGAGCCGTTATTCTGTTCTTTCTTTTATTTCAAACAAACAACATCACTTCAATGACAAGCACTACAACCACGCCACCTCCCCCACAATGCCAACATCTCTACAACCACGCCATCTCCACAAACACCGCCAAAGGAGCCACATTCTCCACGACCATTACAAAAGTATGCACAGAAACAAAGGAAAACCCGATTACTCCTAGGATTGACCCCGCGCGCCAGGTTGGCACGGGTCCCTCAGAACGGGTAAACAAGGATGACCGTTACAAAAAGTATGCATAGAAACAAAGGAAAACCCGATCACTCCTAGGATTGCCCCCGCACGCCAGGTTGGGGCGGGTCCCTCAGAATGGGTAAACAAGGGTGACCGTTACAAAAAGGATGCTCAGAAGAAAAAGCAAATACCGACTCCCACCCCAAGGGACTTTCCCTGCATGCCGGGAAGGGGGTAGAGAAGCACATCGGAGCAAATAAAAGACGGAGAGAGACCGAACCCAGCAAAGGAGTTGTTGGGGAGGGAGAGAGGAGTTGGAGTGGAGTTGTGGAGTCTTGGAGCAGCCAACGGAGTCTGAAGTGGAGAGTCGGGCGCGTCGCCAGGCCCGACCAACCAAGCTGCCATTCAAGCCGCTAAACTGCTTAAGCGACTGGCGCATTGGCAGCGTATCAGACGGGACCGAGACTCCAAGGGTCGCCGAGCAAAGACCACCGAGTAGCCCGGCCTCTCGGAGCCTTCTGGTCATCCCGGCTCTGAGAACATTAAAGGCTTACGAGCCCGTTTCTTTTCCCGGGGTTTTGTGTGGAAGTCTGTGGGTCTTGTCTCAATAAGCAGTGAATTGTGTCAGTGCCAGTATGTACTTGCATTTCTTATACTCGGCTGTAGGGTTTTTTCGTGTCATGTCCCCATCCCCCCAATGATTGGTTATGTGTTTGTTCAAATAAATGTCCCCCATTGTTGAACGTGAACCTGCTCGTTGTGTCATTTCCTCACATTGACTGCCATGGTGCGTTCGGAGAATTAGCTGGCTTTTAAAGCCGATAAAAGTAAATCTGGTCCGACGGAACTTGGCGATATAAAACCGCTCGGCTCGCACACGGAACGAAGCACACTTAAGCGGCTCGTTCCGTACAAGTTTCGTCGAGGTATAAACTCTCGGTATTTCTGTCCGCGCGAATAGTTAGGTAAATTGGCAATTCGGCGATCGACCCTGCAGCGCGTGGACAGAGTATTGACTGGTTTATGATGCGTTAAGGCATTCGTGGCTGGATTTTGGGGTTGGTCTGGAAAGTCACGACTGGATTGTCGCTTTCGGTGGGCGTGCGACCGCGATTGGGCTGAAGCGGCCATCCGCACGCCGGACACCTATAACAATATGTATTTGCTTTCTTCTCTGAGACCACACACACAATTTCGATGAAACTTGACCACAACCTTCATCACCTGTGATGTACCAAACTTTGTTCATGGCATGAAAAAATAATCCATAGGTATTTACTTTCTTCTCCATTACATATTTTGTGGGTCATCCGTGCCTACCTGGTGTTCTCTGGCTATATTATGCAGCCGCTACCAGGTGAGTGTCCAGTTGTATTGCCCCATGCTTCCCTTTTCTCCTGCTGTTCCTTTTGTTAAATTGTGTTCTGATTTGTTCTGTGTCATCGCTCTTCCACCTGCCTCGACCATGTTAATCCAATAAAAAAAAAACAATGCCCCGACATTCACGGCATTTTTCAGGAGCGAATCCTCTGTGAATGTTGGAGTCCAACAGTGTATAATCGAAATATGATTTTGGATTTAAGGATCGGATCTCGTAGACAAAATAAGTGTCAAAATTTGGAATGAAATCTGAAAATGTTAAGAAATTGCTGATTCTTATAACTAAATGTATTCACCA
Organism: Eptatretus burgeri; assembly: GCF_056783735.1. Taxonomy (NCBI): domain Eukaryota; kingdom Metazoa; phylum Chordata; class Myxini; order Myxiniformes; family Myxinidae; genus Eptatretus; species Eptatretus burgeri. The sequence continues at coordinate 1,381,045 of NC_140962.1, forward strand.
AGCATTGGATTGCTCGTCTACGAACAGGGAAAGTGAGCTGGGTTTTGACCATTTGCCTTCATCAGAGGGAGAGACGAGTGTTTCCTGAGAAAATTGAGGTAAGTGCTGTGTTTGTATCATCTATACCCTTAAGCAATCACGTGGCTGAAATTGCGCTTAAGATATGCCCGGTCATACTAAATGCCGCCCAGAGGCAGCCAGAGACCCTTTTTTTTGGTTAGCAAATTAACACTTTTTTAGCAGTGGGAACTTCTGCTAAGCTCAATTCCAAAGTATAAATTTTGAAATTCGGTTCAGGTGAAGAGATTCTAGAGCTCATTCAATTTTAGTTGTAATTAAATAAAGACACAAACACCACCTAGAGATGCCCAGAGAGTTGTATGTGGGTTGAGAGGGTTTGGGAGAACGGAAGCATGAGCAGAGGGGAAGAAAAAACAGGACCATAGAATAAGGATTTATTTTAATTGCAACTAAAATGTGCCTTTTTTAAATAACAACTTTATTTAATAAGGTGCCTTTATTACAGCTTCGGAGAGTTCCAGTTTCATAGTGCGTACACAGAGTGCCAGCTGCAGTAAGAGTCTCATCCCTCAAGGGAAGCCCATACTATAATCTCTTTTTAAATGGTACATGCTGTTTGAATCTGTTTAAACATGCTGTTTGAATGTACCCCCATTCCATTCAATCCTATACGAATACCGGCAGACAGGACATCCAGTTTTACATCCATCTGAGGGACAGAAAACACTGACAAATTGGTAGTCACCCCACCCCCCTCCCATTGATCGATGGATCAATGTTCCGGCCGCACACGCCCGTGGTGCAGCACCACAGAGTCATGTGGTGCCTTGGTGTCATCTGGTCCACCCGCCGAAAATGTTGTGATATATATATATATATATATATATATATATATATATATATATATATATATACACATATATATATATATATATATATATATACACATATATATATATATATATATATACACATATATATACACATATATATATATATATATATATATATATATATATATATATATATATATATATACACATATATATATATATATATATATACATATATATATATATATATATATATATATACACGTATATATATATATATACACATATATATATATACACATATATATATATATATACACATATATATATATACACATATATATATATATATATATATATATATATATATATATATATATATATATAATCACATTGTTTCACCTTTTTTGTGTGATCTGCTTTCATTATATTCTGATATGCTCCGATATGATCTAATCTGATATGCTCCCCCTCCTCCCTCCTCTCACTCTCACCCCTCCTCCCTCCACCACCCTCCAAGCTCCCCTCCTCTCTCCTCCACCCACATAAGCAAAATTTTGGGAGGGTACAGGGTGGTTTACCGCATGTAGAAAAGATCATGGTTTTGGATGGGAAATGAGTTGAGATGGTGGTGAACAGCTGTCTTGAAGACCTGGAGAGAAGAATAAGATTGAAGAGAGTATGGAAGGTGGTTCTAAAGGTGGGAAAAAATAAGAAGAAAAAAATGAGGAGATGAGCAGTGATTCTGGATTTAGGCAGTTCATTAGCAAGCGGTTGCTGGTGGACTATGTGTTTCCTGCAGATACCTGAGGGGGGGGGGGAGACAAAGCATGGAGAGGGCAGAGGTGCAAGTCCTCTAATGAGGAGGAAGAAGACAGAGAGACCACCGACCTGTCGGCGATGGGAAAGTGATAGGCCCATAGACTCAGCTTCATCACAAGAGATTCCATTGATATTGAAAGCCTTGTTTCCACAGCATCAAGCTGAGCAAGATATGAGGCAGAGGAGCCAGCCCAGAGCAGAGAGCAGTGCTCTATTGAGCTGCAGATGAAAGCTTTTTTAGGTGGATAGGAGCTCAGTTATGTCAAAGAAGGACTTTGCATGATGGAGGATGCCCAGTTGGCATCTGGTTTTAGAGGCCAATTTTGAAATGTGGCTTGCCCAAGAGAGATCATGGCTCAGAGTGGGATCCAAGAGTTTGAGAGACTGAACCTCTTTGACTGGGTTATTGAGAAAGTAGATGGAAGAGTTTGTGGTGCGGTCCTTTGGGAGAGTGTGAGGGATCTCAGGATTGAAAGACATGTTTTAAGTGTTTGACCAGTTTGTGATTTTGTCAAGGTCTGAGGAAAGTGAAGAGACTGCTGCCTGTCTGTCATAAGGATGGATGAGGGATCTCACGGCAGAGACTGAAGTCATCAGTAAAGAGAAAGACGATTTTCCAGAGATTCAGTGAGATCAATGATGAAGATTAGGAATAATATGGGGCTTAGAACACTGCCTTATGGTACTCCATCCTTGACAGGGAAAGGAGAAGAAAGGGTCCTTTTGAGAGCCACATGTTGATGAAGAGGGTGAAGGAAGTCAGTAATCCAAGAGTGGAGTTGGCCTTGGATCACATCGGCAGAGAGTTTGGAGAGTAGGGCAGGAGGCCAGACTGTATCAAAACTTCAGGAAATGTCGACAGAGATGGCCCTGATCTCATGTCTCTTATCGAAGGTCTCCGTCCATTGTTGGGAGAGTAGAAGCAGCATGTCCAAGGTAGAGTGACCAGGTCTGACTCTGATTTGATGATCTGAGATGAGGCTTTGGACAAAAGGAATGATTTTATGTCCACTGTGATGATGGATTCCAGGACCTTGCTCATGATTGGAAGTGCAGTAAACTAAATGGTCTGTAGTTAAGGGGATCCTTTTTTGCACCTTTTTATGTAATGCGGTGATGTTGGCTGATTTCCAAGTAGATGGAAGATGACCGATGGTAGATGATAGTGTGAAAATGGCAGAAAGAGTAAGTGCAAGAGCAACAGCAGGTTTTCAGGACACGTGAGATGATGCCAGCCGGTCTAGTTGAAGACTCAGTCAAGGATTGCCAGAAATTTTTCCACCTTTTCACATGCAAAAGGCACAGAATTCCAGAGCAATTGTGTAAGACTGGGAAGGATGGGTTCAGAGAGAGAGAGAGAGAGGGGGGGGGGGTTGAAACAAGATTTAAAAGCAAACACAAAATTGAGGCATTGGGCCGTCTCACGAGCGGAGTCGGCTGTGGTGCCATTTTAAGTGATGGAAGAGATGGAAGGGGAGCATACACCAGAGACAGACTTGATAAGGTGCCACCAGGTTTTAGAATTTAGAGGAAGGAGACAATTGGAAAGTTCATTCTTGAGATTGGACAGATGGTGTTTTGTGGCTCTCCGGAGGGTAGACTCACACTGGATGTGGGCTTTGTGGAATGATCTGAGGTTGCCATCGATTGCATTTATATTCCAGGAGGAGGTTGTTATTTAAAGTTGTTTTAAAGTAACTGCCTCACCACAAGATTCGGAGTATGGTACCAAGAGCAGGAAGATGGGTAAGATACATAACTGAAGATGAGATGGGATGAACCTGTGCATAATGGAGAGCAGATTTTTGTGGAAGAACTCCCCAGGCTGAATTAATATTAGCGATGGTGGATATAGGAGACCAGTCCGGAAGTGTGATGGCTGCTTGCAGTCCCTGTTAGTTTGCTTGAGTGAACTGCCAGACTCATCAGCGCAGATCCTGTTCTCTGAGAATGGCCAGAGAGATGTTGATTTTCACAAGCACATGATCATAAGAGCCAATTGAGGCAGAGGACGAACAAGATACATTGGTAGGGAAGTTGGTCATCACCAAATCTAGGAGGGAAGATTTGTCATTGTGAGAAATCCAGGTGGGAAAGTTAACAGATTGAGTCAGATCTATGGAGTTACATAAGTCCTTTGCAGAAGTGCCATAGCTGGTGAGAGATGTACCAACACCCAGCCAATTAGCATGGTGACAATTGATGTCACCACATACGAGGAAGAGAGAGTTGGGATGAATGACTAAGAGTTGGTTCAAGTCGTCTGAAAGAGATGTAGATGGAGTTATCATTGTTGGGAGAATGGCACAACACACAGCCAAACACGAGATGAAAACAGAGGGCAAGTCGCAACCAGAGGTACTTCTGTGGTTCGGGAGGTGTAGGAACAGTACGTGGAGAGTGAGAAAGAGTTTTTTTTTATGTAAAGCAGGTAAAGTGGATACACTGCCACCTCATACACTGCCATGTAAAGTACACTGCCACCTCGTGTCATCCCTATCCTGACCCATGATCTTTATTACCCCGTTTACCCCTTCCTAACCCAACCCTCTTACTTGCTGGTTTCAACCGTTTCCTTCTCTCTCCCCCTCTCGATTATTTTTCTCCTTGCCACTTGCTGCCCCTCCTTGCTCTTCAATTTCACCTTGCTCTTCCATGAGCCTCGCTCTTGTGGAGAGAAGAATAAAATAAATGTTTTATGGAAAAGTAAGAAATGACAAAGCACTTGATTGATCAATCTAAGCCTCTTATGTGTACACTGGAAGTGTTGGAAATGTCACAAATAGTAATAGACATATTGTCATGGTTGGACGTCGCCTCGGAATAATTCCGAGGGGACGGCGTGTCTTTAAGAGACCACGATCACCAGTCGCCTCAGAACTTCCTGCGGGATCCCACTCCCAGAGTTGTGTTACCATTACAGAGAATCCCGAGTGCAAGTGAGTACCATGCCGGTGGTTATGCAACAGACCTTAGTCAGTCATCTGAGCAGAAGCAACGTAATGTAACTGCATCTGAGATTCAACTTGGATAATAAATCCAAGCTGGCCAAATGCCTCAGCAGCCTTATGCCATCATGAGAAGAGACAAAATAACTCAGGACACAACATCTTAAAGAAATGGCCTTTAACGGCAGTAAAAAATGAAACTATTTACAATGGCAGGCAAAGTTATTTATGGGGAGAGAAAACAATGTAATGACATATACAGGATGTACATAATTAATCAAAGCACGTATACATTCCCGCTTGTCCCTACACTGCAGACCCACCTTCGGAACCTTATCATTGACAACGCTCTACAATGCAGTGTGCTGACATCATGCATCCGATGTGGAAGGGAGAGATGGGTGATTGGTGAAGAATGATTGATGAGATGAGCTAGAAAGAAATAGATGGGGATAGGACGGACCACATGCACACCTTACACTTGTTGAGTTTGGCTCCCACGTCCTGACTGAAACCAGGACCCTCCCCTCAGGCTCCATTCCCCTCCTGCTCCTCACACTGCCACGCACCTGTGTTTCCCCATGCTGTAGTGACATCACTCTCAGCACGTATCTAATGCATCTCCTGACAAGGTACCCAGGTGTCATAGATGAGGCAGAGGGTCCAGTGACGTAGCTATCAGACATGGGAACACAACAACGAAGGTGTACAAGGGCCGAAGGAGAAGTAATACGGAAGAGAGTGAAAGGTCGATGCGGAAGATGCAGGAAAGAATGAATGAAGAAGATGAATGGTTTGACGAGAAATGAATCGGCAGAGAATGAAGGAAAGTGAAAGAAAGAACGTGAGCAAAGCGTAGGAAATGAAATGACAGAGGGAAAGACGACAAGACCCTCACATTTGTGCTATTAATAACAATTAAGCTTCCAACAGAGTCCGTAACCTTCTCAAGCTTCCAATCTCTCCGGTCCTCCCAATCTTTTGACAGCCCCACTCCATTTCACCCTTCTCGCAGCCATTTTATAGATCGTCGAATCCCCCCACACTCCACTTCGCCCTCTCCCCTCATCCATAGGAGGAGCTGCCCTCAAGCTCGGTCTTCGAACGATATTCTTCGGTGGATGCTCATGAAACGTGCACGAAAGGACCACTGGGGCCCGAGTGGAGAGAATCGGCTCTCGAGCCTCTGGTTTTGGCACAATCTTTTTGTTACAGGCGATCATGAATCGGTTTGAAACCGTTCCAGGGGTGGGGGAGAGGTGAGGATAATGTGTTCGTGTGTGAGGAAACCATGCGGCAGATGGTTTGGCGAAAAGAATGTGGAATGAGGAAAATGGTATTTGGGATTTCTAACGACGCAATGACAACGGACATCTATCAACACGGACTTTAGACATTTAAACGAAACCATACAACTACGAAATAACTGCTTTAACTATGAGATGATCTCCTTGACACCCCTCAAACCACAACAATATTAAACCCATGAAGAGTCAAACAAATACAAAAGCATAAACTAGGCACACACACACACACACACACACACACACACACACACACACACACACACACACACACACACACACACACACACACACACACACACACACACACACACACACATACACACACACCATGTTTTGTTTTCCATTGAAATTGTGCTTTGAAGTTCTTGCTTCTCCCAAGTGCATATTTAACAAGAGGGGGTGAATAAAAAAGTGATTCATTTTGTTTGGCAAGCTGTCAATATGATGCCATCATGATACAGCTTGAGGAGCAGGTGTGAATGATGACGGTTGTGACGGAAATTAAATAATGCTTTGACGTTGACATCATTCAAACATGAACACACGTCGGCTCAACCAGCAGGGGCTGTTGAGCTGGTTTTTGACAGCTTGAGCCCAATCTCAACAAGCACCAGTAAGTGAAGTATCCATTTGCTATCGGTGTGGTGCGGGAGCGATACCAACCATGCTAGTGGACGTAAGGATTTGTTTGTACATTTCACGAATCTCGATTTTTTTAAATTTTTTTTTAAAACAATACTGTATTTAGCCAGTTACTATTTCAGTGCGTAATCTGTCAAAAACTTGCAACATTGTACGAGATGGAATCTATGCTAACCGGATCATAACCTAGCTGGTTAGGGTTTCTAAAGGCATTTGCTCTATACAGACATATTGCCACAAAAGATTGTGGCATCAATGTTTCACATTAATCCAACATGCAGTGAATTTGATTCATCGTTCTCCATGAGTTATGTAAACGGGCCTCCAATGGTATGTGGTTTAGATTCCAATGCTGAAGGGAAAATACGTCGTTGTTCAACTACCAGCCTGGACCACATTCCCACTGGATATGGTTACTGCCAGAGCCCATCACATTGTTTCAAAACTGTGGGTGCAACGATTCGTTCAATTTTAAAGATGCCACATGAAGTTTAGTCCTGGCTACCGACTCACCAGTGGAAAAGACTGTTCTGAGCCCAGCGAGTGGACGTGCAGTGACGCACATTCACCCGTCTTCTTCATGGGCGGGTTCAGGCCTTCTTCACACCAAGACCGCAGTTGAAGGTGGTTTGATGTGAGAATGGGTTCGACCCCCTCGGAGCCTGAATCAGACCGCACAGTAACAGGATGAGACCCCTGAAATCCAGCAATACATGAGCATCCTCATTTTTTTGTGTACAAAGTTGAGACTTATGGAAGAGCTTGAGCATTACACAGCACATAAACAACACAGGGGGAAGAGAGGAAACACAGCAGCAGGGTAGAGGGACACAACAGAGGGTCACTTGGAGGAAGAATGGATGATGGGAAGGAGGCCATAAGAGGTGAACAAGGTGGATACAAGCTCAAACACAGCAAAAAGGGGGCTGAAAGAACAGGATGAAAACTGAGGCTGAAACAGCAATGAAACAGCAAACGGAAAGGAAGGTGGGGGGTATGGAAGAGAACACATGAACCTGGAAAGGGATGGGTGCACCTGGGGAGGGTAGAAAAGCTCATGAATATTGATACTGATTTGGACATTAGGTGAACAGCCATCTTGGGGCCCTGGAGGGAAGAATGAAATTGAACAGGCTGAAGAAATTGGTTCCATAAGTAAGAGAAAAGAGGAACAAATGAATGGAGGTGAGTGCTGAAAAGGCCACAAAAAACGTGTTGTGGAGAGGAGCGATTAGTGGTTGCACCAATTATAAGTTTGCTTCACCTGATTCCCCTGACGACAGCACCAACACCAAGTTGATAATGAACCTCAGGTGGCCAGCTTGGACCAATTGGAGGAAAGATATTTTATATTTAAAATGGAACTCCCACATTAACTTTCATTTATTGTGTGTGTGTGTGTGTGTGTGTGTGTGTGTGTGTGTGTGTGTGTGTGTGTGTGTGTGTGTGTGTGTGTGTGTGTGTGTGTGTGTGTGTGTGTGTGTGTGTGTGTGTGTGTGTGTGTGTGTGTGTGCGCGTGTAAAGGATAAATGCTGTACTTCTCTGATTGATAATTGATTATAGTCGATCGATTTCAGATCACTTTGTGGTTACCTATTATATTGAGTTTAACTGTTCTGATAAATTCCTACCCCTGAGGCTGCTGTCGAGATAATTGACTGGGAATGTGTCAGCATGGATATCTGTTTGAGCTGAGACACACCAAGTGAAACCACATTCACAACACCTTGGTTCAAACTACTTGTGCTGCAGCCGTTGCTCATCACACTCATTACAGCTTCAGTTGTTCACTCAACTTGGTACTCTTGAGTCCTGGAATTTCTGCCCACTTGCTGGCAAGCAAGTGCAATGGAGTACTTGAGGAAGGCAAGCACAAAAATGCTTCATCTCTTTGTAACTCGATTTCTTCAGAGAAACTTGTCTCTAATGATTTTGGCATATAACAAACAGTCTCAAGAATGGAAGTCCATTATGCTTACCTCGAACTGTACATTCAATGTGCCTGAGGGACTTACCTCTCCTCTTGACAAGGTCAAATGAATTGCTCATTGGTTCTCCACTGGTTCCACTCTGGATGACAAAGAACATCCTTTTCAGACTTTTTCAACCAGGACTGATGTGCTCATCTCTACATTTGTCACCACGAGATAGACTGAGCTATTAGGAGCAGGTGAAGGACAAGGGACCTTCTACAATGGAAAAGGGGGGGGGGCATTGCATAGGGATCAGAGAGAGCTTAAATAGTGAAGGGAAATGATAAAATAATTGCAGAAAAGTCTTTTTTGTGGAATCGCTAGTGACAAGACGAGAGGTCTTTCACTTAGAGAGTAGTTGATGTATGGAACGGTTTCACTGGAGAAGGGTAGTGGCAGCAGAAATAGTAGTTGGATTAGATAGATACCTGGAAGCATTGGTGATAGAGGGACATTTGCGAGACTTGTTGGTAGCTTCGTTATGGATGGCTGATTGTATAAATGTGTAGTGACTGTGGTGTCTGTGATCGGGTCTCTTCAAAACGTGAATGGTATACGTTGTATATACATACTGAGTATAATTAAACCTGTGCTCTTCTAGCCAAATAAATCTGCATAAATCACACAAGAAAAGTTACACAAGGTAAGTCCTTTGCGGTTTCAAACCCAACCCTACCCGGGTCCTTCTACAGCTGCAGACATTCACAAGAAGCACACACATGAGAATCCCCATGCTACACCCCCCCCACCCCCAATCATACCATAACTTTGTGAACCACAGGTCACCATCATCATTAAAATAAAGCTGAGGACATGCACCTCGGCCCTCCGGCCAAAGTACACAGTCCAACGAGCCTTGTTAAACTCGTCTACTCATGTACTTCATCCTGAAGGTTGAAGAACATGTTCAAATGAACACATGCATCCCAGGCCACATGTCCAGAATGCTTGGTCATACAATACCTGGGATCCACTACTCACAATCTCATGACAACACCTTTTTTTTTTGTTGTTGTTAGAAAAGATGGTTAAAAAAACCCAAAAACCAAACATTATAACAAAGCTAGTGACGTGCACCTTGGCCCCATGGTCAAAGTACAATGTCCAGCAAGGCTTGTCCAACTAGTGCACACAGGTACTTCAGCCTGAAGCACATGGTCAAAGGCCAAAATGGTCAAAGGCCAAAGGGCCAGAGCCAAAGGACCAGAAGGCATGGTCAATGGTCATGCCATAATGGGAAACCACTCTTATGAGAAATACTAAAAAATATCCAAATATTTTAACAGAGCTTGGGACGTGCACCTTGGCTCCACAGCCAAAGCACGCAGTTCAACAAGCCTGTCCCACGAGTATACGCCTGCACCACAGCCCGAAGGCTGAAGCATATGGTCAACCGAACACACATTCTAACCCAAAGGGCCAGAATGCATGGTCATACCGTAACGGCAAAACCACTCCTCAGACAGAGTGGATTCCCCTCAAGAGTTGAGCAGGTAAGCTTACATCATTGTCTTAGGTTCCAAATATTTACCACTTCACTGGAATGGTGACCATGAATCCTTGTGCCACACCAGCATTTGCTGTATTTGCATCTCTGTGTGTCTCTGTGTGTCTCTGTTAGTTGACAATTCCCAGATATTGCAGGATTCATGTGTTTTTCCAGTAACCCCTCCTGGTTAAACTCCCAAAAATCCAGCAGACTTTCCACTCATCTGCCTTCAGGATGGAGTTTAATTGCACTCTTCACTACAAGGCTTAAACGCAAGTGGTGCAACACCAAACCCACTCATGACATTTTCTACCCCGATTAACCCTACCTCACTCAACCCACTTGCTTGCAGGTAACTACATTTCCTCCCAAACTTTCTCTCCTCTCTTCCTGTTCATTCTTTCCTTTGCTTATTTTGCCCATCTAGTTATCCAGTTCCGTCAAGTCGTGGCTAACTTTGGTGACACTCGTGATCATATTTCTCCAAACATGCCGATCCTGCACTGCTTTCCAAAGCTCTGGGAAGAGAGCTTGGGTGCAGACTTGACCTCATTCATCCAGCACATACAAGATCTGCCTCTTCCTCTTCTTCCCTCAACCATACCCACCTTGGTTGACGTCTCCAGACTTTTGTTTTCTGCATGCATGATGTCTCCGACCAAAGTATGACAGTTTCTGTTTCATCATCAGCACTTCGAATGTACATGGAGGCCTAATTTATTCAAGCATTGATTTGTTTGCCTGGTGTTGGCTTTATGGTTCGGGTGGTGGGCTTGAGATCCGAGGGTCCCTAGTTCAAATCCTGCTCAGCTGTTGAATTAATACCAGGTGGGGTTAACTCTGCCTGTCATCCTTCCGAGGTCGGCGAAATGAGTGCTAGCATGCTGGTATACTGTGTCGGAGTGGCGACACGTCCAGGATTGTGCCCAATAGCCAAGGAGACTGCTTCGGCAGCACCAATGCTCTGCACAGAGTATGGTCCCAGTGGATGGATGGATTTGTTTGTTCCTCTTGCAGTCCATGGAATTTTAAACATTCGTCTCCAGACTCCAACATCTCATTTCAAAACTGTCAATCTTCTTCCTGTCTTTTTCACTGTCCATCCACGACTCACATCCTTATATTGCAATTGCAAATACCAGAGTATTCACCAGCCTCCTCTTGGTATAAAACATATAAAACAGACTTTTCATATAAAACTTTTCAGACTTTTCATAAACAGCCTCCTCCATATAAAACAGAGGTAAACTTTTCTTTGATATTCCCTTGCTTTTCCCATGATCCTCCTCAGATTTGTCATTTGATATCTCATGCCCCTTTCTCCTCTAAGCCTGCTTGCTCAACGGGCATTCCTCACTTGATGAAATCTTCTATTCTGTGTTGAATGATCTTTGGTAATATCTTGCGAGAATATGAAATCAAGGCAATTGTTCGGTGAATTGAGAATAAAAAAATATATATATTTTTTTAATCTTGCATCCCCTTTCTTTGGCAAAGGTACTGTATGTAGAAAGACTGCTTCCACCTCTTCGGCCACACAATCCTGCTCCAGTTTTGCGTACAGATAGCTGTTAAAATTTAGATTTCCCCTCCAAAACCATCTTTAAGAGTTTGATTGGTATTCCATCAGCACCTGGTGTTCTTCCATTTGCCAGCTCTTTCAGAGATCTACGAACCTCACATTCTATCACTATTGGTTCTTGCCCATATTATCTTTATTCGAACATTGCCATCATATTGCTATCACGTTTGTAAAGATCGAGTTTTGGTATAATCATTCCATCTTTCTTTCACCTGTGTTTCTTCTGTCAGGTATGATCCTCCAATCTTTAGGACCGGAATCTGAGAACTAAAATTTTCTGTGATCTCTCCAATCTTATAAAAGATATTTTGTTATTCCTGCTCTGTTGTCACTTTCTATCTATTTGCATGCCTCTTTGTAAAATGTATCTTGGTCTTTCCTTGCTTGTCATTGGAAGTCAGAATTGAGCCACTTCATGTCCTCTCTTGATGCGCCTTCACTTCTTCTGTCTGCAATATTTATTGCCTCTTCTAACAACCATTCGCCTTCTTCTTTCTGCTGGCTTTTGGGATGTTGTTTTTGGCATCTTCTGTTACGTCTTCAACCTCTTGGTACAATTTGTCTGGCATTCTGTTAACCAATTGCAGCTCTGGAAAACTGTTTTTATGCCTCCGCTGATGAAGTCGCCGGTGGAATTATGTCTTCGGGTTGTCAGTACATGCGTACGTATTGTTGTAATTTCCCACCCGTCGGCGTGTGAGCGACCGCGTCTAACCAAGAGCGGTCGCTTCACCCACCGAACTGACAATCCAGTCGCGGCTTTCCGGATCAAAGCCGGAAACCAGCCACGGGTGTGTTTTTAACCACACCACAACCTTGTCCGCATTCTACCCGCGCTACAGGGTCCGATCGCCAAATCTTCGATTCACCTAATTATTCGTGCGGGTAGGTTACCGAGAAATTGTACCTCAACGGGACCGCTTGGAAACAAGCCGCTTAAGCAGCTCGCTTCCTTTTGGGATAACCGAGCGGGGTATTATCGCGCAGTCCCGTTGGACCCGATCACTTTACCGGATATTTAAAAACCAACTATATTCCGAGTGCAAGATGGGGCAGTTCAATGAGGGAATGAACGAACGAACAGGTTGACATTCACACAAGGACATTTATTATAATAAAGCACATATGCAATTAAACAAGGCAAAACATGTATGCAATTATACAAGCAACAAAAGCACGACAAAAGAACGACAACCGTCTACTTATTATGTACAGTCACTTGCACTTAACAGCAGTTCCTACTTATTAGACGGGCCCACGGACACACGTACGCATGCACACGCCCGAGAAATGGTGGCAGAGGCCTTTAATAACGAGCTCCAGCTCGGAGGACAGGTGAGCTGAAACTCAGAACCTATCTCGAACCTCTCCACCTCGTGTGGCTTTCAAGTTGCTCGGACCCGGGCTCCAGCGAGAGCGAGCTGGACCCAATCGCCGTCAGCTGCGATCCTTCCCGAGCTCCCGCGAATCCTCCCGCGCTTGTGAGACGAGGCACCGATCCTTCCCGTCGATGCGTCGCTTCCCCGAGGAACCACCTCCACGAAGAGGTCGATGAGTCGCACCAAGCCGGGAACCAAAATGGAGAACAAAGAGCTCCACGAACCAAGAAGAAGCCACCACTCGCAGTTCGAGCCGAGCGACCAGCTTAACTTCCTTCCAAGCAAAGCAGCTCGAAGCAAAAAGCTCTCCCGAGCCAAGCAGAAGCCGAAGCTCATGGAACCATCAAAGCAAAAAGCCTCCAAAAAGCCTCCTCCCGAGCCAGGCCTCAGCCGAAGCTCACTGAGCCAGCCGAAGCAAAAAGCTTCTGAAGGCCTCAACCCTAACCCAAGCCAACAGGACCCAAAGGTCTGATGAACGAATACTCTCAACTCCCTTCTCCAACTCTGCCACCGAACAAAAGAAAAGATCTCCTCTTATCCTTCTCCCGCCCTTCCCCCGCTCCCGGCGTGACTCATGACTCATTCCCTCGTGCTCCATCCCCCGCTCAGCCACGGGTGGGAGGGAGTTGTTGACATCATGAGGCACGGGACGGCAGGGTGGTTCTTCCTCTTCGCGGAAGAGGGGGAGGGATGTCTCCATTGTTCGTTCCCTAACTATTGAATCGATTTCTGAACATTTAAACAATGAAAGGTGAGCTATGTAGGGAACAAGCACTTATCGACATAGCTGACGAAAGGAACCTGATGTTGTGTATAATCAAATTCCCAAATTCGTAACACTATGTACGTACGGCCGTCCATACTAGTTTTCTTTGTAACAGTTTATCCGATTGACACAATTTTCACCATCGGTGCGACTACACATGTAGAATGTTTCTATGATAATTATGACGTCAAATGTCACTTTGTGTGGCAGCCCTGTTGGAAAAAAGGAAAAACTTTGGACCTCTGCATCTCCGAAACCCATGGAAAAAAATTTAAACTTGGCACATGTGACGTACTCTCCATGGGAAAAAAGTGTGATGTTTTGTTTGATGATGTCATAATTGCACACGTCAAATGCTTTATCTGATCAGTATGAAAAATTTTGAGGGTTATCTCGGGCTAAATTGTATGGGGGTGGGGGGGGGGGATCAATAACATCATCGGTCACATGGTTCGGCAGTCATATTTTTCTTGAACATAAAAACCTTCAAAAATCTTCTCTGAAATGTCTGAAGAGATGGAAGTGAAACTTTACAGGTAACATAGCCTGTCCATGAGGAACAAAACGTTCTCCCAATGGGACGTCATCGGTCACGTGGTATGGCAGCTATGATTTTTTGAAGAATAAGCCTTTAAAAATTCTTCTTCTCCAGAATGACTAGACATATTGAGAGGAAACTTCACCCACATGTTTCCCAAGCCTTGGGAATACCAGGGTGTTCACAAATAATTTATAGGTCACATGGTCTGGTGGCTATGTTGGATTGAACAAAAATCTTTTAAAAAAATTATTTCTCTTGAACTGCTTCATCGATCAACGTGAAATTTCAAAATTGTGATCTAGTAGTGATGGGAAATGCACATTTTAAATTTCAACCTGATTGGATACATGCTCTGGCAGCCAGAATTATTTAATATTTTGAATCTGGGTTCAGAGATTTAAATCAAACTTGGGACAAGTATGTATAATGATGTAATAATGTGGGCGGAGGCATATGTGGCACGTCGCAATGTCGAAGAGTGCCCTTATAGCTTTTAACCTGTATTGCATGTTGTTTAGATACGTTTTCAAGGTCAAATGTGGCCTGAGTTTTTGTCCGCACTTTTCTCAACGGGGTACACCTTGCCCAAGGGTAACCCATGGGTTAACGAATGGAAAAGTCACCTCCTTTAAGGATTGCTGCCTTTACCTTATTACACCCTTAGCCTTTGGTTTCAAAACCTGAACCACCAGGCAGTTGCGGATTTGAATTCAGAGTTTCATTCTCAAAGATGAGCTGCCTATCAAGGCTAATGAGCCCCAAACACCTGAAGCAGCTGGTTTTAAGGTATTATTAATTCGCCTTTCACCTCTACACCTGTTGGTGAGAACAACTCCGCCATGAATAGGCCGGTGCGATGCTGGACTGTCTGAGGCTGTTTGAGGCACTGCGCCATTGGAGTATTTGATATAGCTTGAGATTGTATCCTCAATGTCACTCCATGGCATAACAGTCCATGGGGGGTAGGGGGGGTGATTTTGTCCATATGTGCCCCCAGTCCCCCCCCCCCCCCCAGTCAGTGCATTGCCTTTTTAACCATTGTTACTTCACTCTTCCTTGATTCTAGATCTTGTATATACAAAAAATGCCTGCTTTCTGCTTTATTCTTCTGACAATTTAGGTCATTAAAATAATATTTTGAATAGGCTATTTTTTTCTTCATCTTTGTAGCTTATGACCTCAAGCGGCTTTTTGCCTTGTAAGGGGCAAAATGCATTTGAAATAATCTCAGACCACAAAATATGCCTTCATGATACATCAATCATGAATCCATTTATCACAGCATGATCTATTTAATAATGGGACTGTACAGCATAGGCGCATGAGCGAAAGCGAGAGAGACCACAAACTCGTCTAAATCGTGCTCTCCTATTCAAAGACTTAGGGCACACATGGAAAACATCAAATCCAGGCACTGTTTGGCTGCAAATCTAAACACTAAGAATCTACACGCTGAGGAAACAGCTTTGTCTTTGGTTCCCAACAGCTATGCCCAACACAAGCAACTCTTTTTGACATTTCACACCCATGGAAAACAATTATAAATGTGTGTAATTTTGGAATTTACATGCATTCACATTTGATCGATGATGATGTCAACCAGGTATAAGGAGATTCCAAGTGCCATTTGACATTCATACTATTAGCTTTTTGAAGAAGAAGAAAAAAAAAAAACATTCAGCATCACTTTCTTCCCAACCATTCTTTCTTATTTCTTTCTCAAAGCTACCAGTGAACTCCAGAACAAAAACGCCTGGACAATCAATTAATTCAACAAAATAAGCACATACCTCCATAAGTTCACTTCTCTTCCTATTTATTTCCCAATAATAGTGGTGACCTGGAGGTGAGGAAACTTAAACTGGTATCCCATAGACTCGTGTTCAAATTTGACTACGTAAGTACAGCAGTATTAAGAAGGACTGAGCCAGTCGCAGAAGAATTACTCTGTCACGATGATATTGAGAGTAAAAACCCAGTGGACTCATTTGGTTAAATTATTTAATGACCTTCACAAAGAGGGTAGATTGCCTGCCACATCTTGTCTGGAATACATTTGGTGCAAGTCGACACATCGTTTACCCTTACAAACTGTGTGACGCAGCACCTCGACTGTCAAACTAAGCTAGAGCACAGAAATGAAAAGTGTCAGTGAGTAATTTGTATTTTTTAATCACCTGCTAGTGTCGTTTTTCTTTGTATGGAGGACTTTTCATTTGAGTTGTTCTTGCCAACATTTACACAATGTACTGATCAACCATTTATGCATGGATGTGCACAACAAACAATGACACAGAAACCAGAACAAGTATGCAAAAATAAACTCGACTTTTTAACTATGGACATCGAATGAATATATATATATATATATATATATATATATATATATATATATATATATATATATATATATATATATATATATATATATATATATTATTGGCTTGAATCCTCAACAGCAATCTTGAATCCGCATGCTCATCACTTAATATTTTGAAATTTGAACATCGATTCATTCCAGGTTAACCCATGTCGTCTCAATTCAATAATGTACACTGTGTCAGTGTTCAATTTGTACAATAAAAAAGATACGTAAAAACACTTTTGCAGTGCATGTGAACGTGTCTTCTCTATACAAGTGTGAGGTGTGGATCTTGTAGGTTCAATTCTAAACACTTACCAATGTGTACGACTGCACTGACTTTTGGTTGCTGCTGTATACAGTCACAGTTGTCGGAATGTCACCATTTTGCCAGTGTCTCGACATTTCTTTTGTTGACAACTTTTATAATCTTCAATGTAAAACGATGAAGCCTGGTGTTAGCTTAGCGGTTAAGGTGGTTGGCTTGGGACCTTAGGGTCCTGAGTTTGAGCCTGTCGACTGTTTAATTAACAGCAGGTGGGGTTGACTCAGCCTGCCATCCTTCTGAGGTCAGCAAAATGAGTACCAGTGTACTGGGGTAATAACCATTTGGAGTAACCCACATTTGAGTGGTGACCTATCCAGGACTATACTCCTTGCCAATGAAACTGCCTCAGCAGCCCGATGTGCCTTTGTGGCACAAAAATGAATGGTATTATTATTCTATGTAAAACTGTGCAGCTATGTATTTTTCTCAAATTCACTCATTTTCTAACCATTCAACAATGCAGTACTCAAGATTTTTTTCTGAAACCAAAAGTGTGCGAATGACGTGTAAGGTCATAGATTCACTCTCTCACACCCTCTCCCATTTTCTTTGTCCCTCCATGCTGTGGGCACAGCTTTTATTCCTTTGTGCATTCGTCAGCATACCCATCTGCCTGCCAATCCTTTTTCAGTGTCTGTGGCTGTATATGGTTATCTTTGAATCCCTGCTGATGTGAAACTCCCTTACAGATCTAACCAGATGTGTTCCACTCTCCCACACTCTGAAATG
>NC_140962.1:1408766-1418766 GCF_056783735.1 Eptatretus burgeri
ATAATAAAGGTTTGTTGAACATTTGATGACAAAAGCTGAATGGGTAAAAATGTTACGGCCTGGACATACACACTGAATCTCAATGTATTTTGATTAAAACATTTATGGCTGGTCTATCACTTTACTGATGACATCATCCTTAAAGTCCTTCATTCCCCATTGGGAGTAGAATGAGATGTGCGAGCTTTCAAATTTTTCCGATCAGGGGTTTCAGAGATATAATGATTTAATTTCTTGTGTTTACCCCAAGATCGCTGCCATATCACGTGACCTATGACACTGCAATTATCATTAAAATATTCTCCATGGAGGCTCGCTCCTACCCTGAAAATTTTGTGTCAATCGCACAAGTGGTTGCTGAGAAAAGAAATTGTAATTTTTTTTTTTAAGCCAAAAAAGGGTTGAACAACAATAAGAAAAATAACATCAATAATAGAAATCAAAATTATTTCAACAAAATGATTAATTTTGCTTCTCCATATTCCCATTATAAAGGTTTGTTGAAATTTTCATGACAAAAGCTGAAATGGTAAAAAAAATTCCGGCCCGGAAAGACACACAGATACACAGAAGTGATTGCAAAACCCCGCTTTCCGCTGGATGGGGGATGGGCTAATAAACAAAAACAAGACTTACCTTTTAAAATATTCCAAAACAGCGAGGTGATTTTTACAAAACAGTGAGGTGGGTGAGGATAAAAACATTACGTGCTGTACTCTGCCGGAAATAAAAAACACAAGACTTAGCTCGGGATGATGATGATGCTGCCAGAGAGGGGAGGGTGAAGGTTAGAAAGATGTGGATGTAGAACTTGCGATCACTGTGGGATCATTGGGAGCACAATGACGGCGCCTGCTGAATTGCAACATAGAAAAAGGGTAAGACTATTTTTAGCCACCTTGACCCAGAGAAGATCTTTCCTGTTTGGACAGGAAGGTACGAGATGGCATCCTCTTCCAAAATAATTCTATCTCTTCGGCTAAAAAACCTGTCATGACATAAGTCCCTTCGCCTCGATTAGATCCATGAGCTGCGGTGTTTTTCACAGCATCATGGTCTGAAATGGTTGAACTGGAGCCTTCTGCCCCAGGTGCATCATGGAAACATTGGTAAATCTGCAACAAATTCACTGGTATCACCAGTCCACTCAAAGGAGTAAATAAATCCACAATTGTTTCACCGTATCACTGCATTTGACTCACGTTCACTGCACAATCGATTCATTGATCCCATAATGGTGGCCCACAGATGCCGCACTTTCACCTCTTGACAACGTATAAAACTATTCAATTTTTTTCCACGATGTCATAACCTTTCTCTCCCTTTTGGCACAATTAATTTTGTCCATCGTTTTACATTTTGGCACCATTATTAATTGTTGTGCGACTGCTGTAGATCTTGTAGATCTAGTATTACAAGATTTCCATATGTCATTTCCTGTTCGATGACAATTCATAAATAAACTTGGCTTCATTCCGTATGATGGTCTGATTACTACAATTAAGGGTGCTCGAGAAACAACAAAAGGCTCGTAAGGGGAGGTTGTCGTACACGCAGACACAAACAATGACTCGTCTCAGCTCAAAAACCACATTGATTGGCTGAAATGAAATACCTAAATCTGAACACAATAGTTTGCTCGCAATTGGTCGAAACGCAGGATATTTGAGGGTTTACTGCATACATGCGTGTGTTGTGCACTATAGAAAATCTAAAACAACTTGTTCCATTGAATTTGGTCCTCATGTTGTGTTGAAATTTTACACAAATTGATTTTTGAGTTTCTAGAGAACACATTGTACAGTATTTTTTTATCTATAAGATTTTATTTTATTTTTTAATCAGGGTAAGTCCCGTGTAACATGGTAAAGTGGTGGAAGTCGCAAATTCCCTTTGTTGGTGCTGATTTTAAATTGAAGAGTTGCTTGCACTTCGGGAAGAACATGCACACACTTAACTGCCATCAAATGCATGCAAGGAATGAAAAGGTGTTTATTAAGATTTCAGTGCGGTTTTTACCCAATTGTGACATTGTTGAATGAAGATACGTTGGAATAAACAAATAAAATCCACGTCTGTGGACAATAAAATGAAGGATCACGAGGAAAAACGGGTCGCCCCAAAACAGTTCGGTATTACCTCAAAATTACATCAAATCACTCAAAATCATTCATGGGACCGGGCATGCAAATTAGTGCAACAAATTTGTTCAACTCTACCTGTGTTTGAAACGGCATGCTATTTCATTTTGGATTGCTGATGAAGTAGCAAGTTTGTTGTCATCCCTTTCATTCTCACTAATATGAGTACAGTACATCGAATGCAAACTCCCCTCATTCACACTTTGATTTTAAACATTTATTAGGTCAAGCTTGTGTTTTAAATACATGAAATTATGAGAGGCATATCTTCTTCATAAGACTTTCATGAAGTTGAAGTGCTGTTCATACTGTCTGGCAGGAAGCAGCTATATTATTCTCACCATCTCATTTATTACAGCCTCAGTTTTATCTGCACAATCTTCATGGCATCACCATTCTCACCTTTTTCAACAGCAGCCCCTCCCTCTACCCCCTTCCCCAAATCTGGACCCCCCTCCACTGCACCATCCCCCATCCTCACCTCTGCACTCTCCCGATCTGAACCCTCCCAATGCACATCGTCATGAGCTACATCCTTGTTAACTCCACATATTTATGATGTTATTGGATACAAAGGTGAGTTCCTATTGTTTTATTAGCACAAAAATGATGGATTTTCTTTCCTCCTTCATCCAAAACATTCTCAAAAATGTTTTCACAACCTTCCATCAAAATACCCAGCAGCCACGCCACACACCCCACTCCCCCCCAACCCCCCACTCCAATTCCCATGCAAGTGCACCATATAAATGGATAGCTAGCCCATTACAAACTGTTTATACTTATTCATTTGGTGAAATTATTATAATGTGCTCTTATCTCAATGCATCCTATTTTGTAGCAAACAAAAAGAAAGGCTCAGGTAAGCCTCGCTGAAGCTGCAATTCGAAAGGTTGAAATGCAACAACAGCTTGAATGGGGGGAAAAAAAAAACACAAAGTGAAATAGGCTGGGAGGGTAAGATTTGCCAACGTGATAAGTAATAAAGATATGAGTAGTGGAAGGACAGAAGAATAGCTGAGGAAAAGCTCCTTCATTTTAACATACATCTGGTGGCTACAATGAATAATATAGCCTCAGAACTTACAGAAACACAATGATTGCTGACAATGTATGCAGAGTGGTTTTGTTTGTGAAACTGAAAAGACTGTTTTGATTCTTTGAGTAGCTTTCATTCAAAAAAAAAAAATTCAGTAACAGGAGTTAAGTATGACAGCCATACTTGCAAATCTTAATGGTGGAAAAATCAGTAAAAATGGAATGCTCAACTTCATTTCTCCATAATCTCATAATGATTACACGACAGGTGTTATTACCTTTCCTTGATCGGCTACTTCAAGTAATACCTGTGTTGGCTTGAGTACCTGTCGCACCAGATATTCCTTTTTATTGTTTATCCTGAAGTTCCTCAAAAATATTTTGCAAAACATTATGTCACAATCATTTATGTAACTAAATCTAAATTGCAACCATTTCTCTTAATGAGGCATCTCCACCTGCCGCTAAGTCTATCAAATAGCTTTTCAGCCACAGTTCCTGCAAGGTTAGCAGTTAACAATACGATGTGGCTTCAGAATTCCCATGGTATCTCCACAAAATTGTCTTATAATTTCACTCGTACTCACAAATGGCACCCCACAGCTCCAGACCACTAAACTCCATAGAAATGTTACACAGTGCTGTATTCTGTGTTGGTTGCAAGCTTCGAAAAACCACAGTTACCCTCTTTCTGACAGGTACACAAATGATCATTTGTGTCAATCATAATATAATGGGCATAAACCTGGAACTTCCAACACACTTTTCTCCAAACATATTTTGTTCAAACTTCCGAAATTTTCACATTCTGTGTTCCATTTATTTCCGCAGCCGATAGCGGATTCAAAAAAATCGATCATCATCATAATATATCATAATATAATGGGCATAAGCCTGGAACTTCAAACACACTTTTCCCCGAACATATTCTGTTCATACATCCGAAATCTTCACATTATGTTTTGCATATATTTACGCAGGTGATAGCGGATTCAAAAAATCGAATATAGATAGGATTTCAGAGGGAATTGATGACGTTACAATCAGCAGCGTTCAGCGGCAAACCGACAGCCGGGTCCCAGACGACGTGCTTTACTTAACTCAGTCGATGAGTTCAGGACGTTTGTTCAACTCAGCATTTAAGACTTTTATCCTGCCATGTTGTTAATCTGTTGATGGAGGTAATATAGAAATGATGAATATGTCAAATCGTTTGTGTTACTCATCCAGCACGATGTGTCAAGGTCAACAATCTAAAGTGACCGATCTCAACCGTTACCATGGGCACCCAGACACGCCACCAATATGAACTGAGCTGTTGAATGCAGCGCAAAATATCCAAAGAAACTACCGTAACCAAGTATTGTGATCCGTCCTGTCCCCCATACCTCTCGTAGACGGGTATCTCCTTGCCCTTAGTAATGCTGGTGAGAATTTCACACAAATATCGTCAAATGTCTTTAACGACATCCGGAAGTTATTGATCCACTGTGCAGGAGTGGAAATGCAGGCCACTCAATCCCATCTATCACGTGATGTGCTTCCAAATGGACGGTGCATTAGGTACTCACATGAAAACTTACATACATTGAGAAAAGCACTAAGAATGCAAGAAAAGCTACTGTTGCATTTGTAAAAGTATTACGATTTCAATATTATGGCCCAGTGGGATCGCCTAGGCGTGTTTGCGCTCACCTCTGAATTGTCTCGGCTGGTTCTAAATCTCAGCCCAGCTTAAGGTTAGCTTGATGTTTAGTGAACAGATTGATGCATCAATGTGTGTGCCATCAATTGGAAGTCTGTTAAGCCAGGGGACCCGCTAAACGTCCCACAGCGTCCATCACAGAAAGTGAGTTATCTCTGGCACTCTGGCTGAATTCCAAATTCTTGCCACCTTCAGTCAAACATCAGGCCTGGCAAGCCAGTTTATGAAAGACTTGGACCAGAAATGTGACCTTTCTGACCCAAAAAGAAGGTGGAAATAATTGGGGAAGTTAAACATGGTGTAGATTTAAGTTTCAAAAATTGTGATAAGGGAGGGGGATGCTACATTGAAAACGTGATACATGGAAAGGTGACTCACACAAGTCGGTGAAATGAGGATCCCTAACGAATACAACTTTCCTTGCACAGATTTGTTTTCTCGATATTGCAAACAAGATTGATGGTAATGTTAGGGCTGCACGTATTTCGGAATGGTGGAAAAATGAAGTGAGGGCAATGCCCAAAATATGTAGCTCAATTTAGTGAAAGGCTTAATATGACTATTATGGAAACACATTTTCACAAATGAAGAAAAATGAATGAGAGAAGAATAATGGCTGTACCTGATTGTGCTGTATTTTATATAAACTTTCATTGCTGCGGCTGTAAGCACCAAGGCTGCTGAATTAGCAGTAAGCGGCTCTTTTTCGGCTCCAGAAGTCACTGGTTTAAACACCTGCAGTATCAGCATCTTTTCTTTCACTTTATGTCATTCCCTGAAATGTCTCCGACAAGAAAGCAGCACAAATTCAGAACATGGCAAAGGTATCTTTCTCAATTTCTGGGGGTGAAACAAATGAGGCAGATGGTTTTTCCTTGATTTGGCATTTCCTGCACTTACAGAGTTACACAGTCAATTAAAGCAGTGGATGAAATCAACAGGATGTTGATTAAGGGATGCTATTACCGCCGTGGGATGCTAGAAGAAGCTGAAATTCCAGGTGTTAAACCTTTGGCGGAGCAAAGGAGATATACACTGGCCGTTCACCAGCAAGAAGTTCTTCATTCATCATTACACAATCATGGAACTCGTGCAACTGGAGAGGAAGTCGAAGTGATCAGCTCTGGTTATGACTGAGAACGCAGCTCACTTGAAATGGAATATGTTACGGTGTGGGCGAGGTATAAGGTCCATGTGAAAGAGAACATCACACCAGCTGACATTCACAGAAGACTATCTGCTACAAAAGTTGTATATGTCTTTCACATAGTTGTGTGCTTAAATGTTGCAATTCGATCAACATTTGGAGTAAATTGGTGAGTGATCTTCAGCATTCTCATGATTAACGACTTGATGCTTGCTGTCGCTTCAGCAAACGCTAAATGTGTTGAACAGCAATTTTTAGAGAATCTGCAGGGTGGACACGATGCCTTGTCACCCCTTTTAAAATGGTGACATTGCCTTTTATCATATTAGTTGACAACACTGAAGGGTTCTACATGTTATACTACATACATTTGCAGTACTCTTTTACTTTATTACACGTTAGAGCACATGACACTGGCCTGAAGTGTCCGGTGGATCCGTTTGTGCTCCATCACTCTCATTACAGATAATTATTTTGCGCCATGTCCTGGGTGGGATATATTTCGGATCATTTGTGGAGTGATACCATTGAAAGGAACTCCCACTTCACATGGTTATGTTCACTCAATCTGAAAAAAGGGGAAAAGGAAACGAATGAACACTGCACACAAAGGCAATGTCAATTTTTACAAGAGGTGACAAGACATTGTGGCCACATTGCGCGACATGAAATTGCAGAAGACTTGGATGTCAATGTTGAAAGTTTGTAAACAATCATTCTTCGTCACTCAAAACTCAATGAAGTGAGTTGCAGGTGGGTTCCTATTTGGGAAAATGTGTCATTTTGCTTATATTTGTATCGCATGGAAAGGCGTGTGTGTTTCTTATAAAGTAGAAATGTGGTATAAATTGATCGATTTCATCAATGAACTACCACCTCTGACACAAAAGGTGGAAGAAGGTTATGTTTTCACCTCTGTCTGTCTGTCTGTCTGTTTGTTACTTGCAAAATCGAAGATTTTTCAAGTGTATTGGTCAGTCGATTTTGTTATTCTGTCTGTCTGTCTGTCTGTCTGTCTGTCTGTCTGTCTGTCTTTCTATCACCTACAGGTCACAATTTTAAACCAATCTTCACGAAACTTCACCACATGGTAGAGTGTCATAAGGAAGAAATCTATTGTTTTTGAGATCAAAAGGTCAACATAGGCCAAAGGTTCAACAACGTCAGTGAGATTTCTAAAATTTTCAATTTTCATCCGATTGACTTGAAATTTGAAGACGATTACATATTTCAGTTCACTGAATTCAACCAACCAATTGTTTTTGAGGTCAACATCGGCCCAAGGTCAACAACCAAGGTGATATTTCTAAAATCCTCAATTTTAACTTGATTGACTTGAAATTTGAAGAGGATTTATATTTCACGTCACTGAATTCAACCACCAATTATTTTGGAGGTCCACATGGACCAAAAGGTCAACAGAGGCTAAGTTTCTAAAATTATCAATTTTCATCCGATTCACTTGAAATTTGAAGAAGAGTTGTATATTTCATCATTGAATTCAACCAGCAATTATTTTTGAGGACAAATTTGTTTGATGGATTTTGCAAGTATCGTGCTCTGCATGACATCTTCTTCCTGTTTGTCTATTTGCATATTTGTCTGTTTGTGTGCAGGATATCTCAAAAAGTTTTGGACGAATTCATACGAAACTTGGTGGGCACATCGGGTGCATGATGAGGAAGAACCGAGTAGATTTTGGTGAAGATCCGAACCCAGATCCGAATATAAGAATTTTTTTAAATTCTGTAAGTGATTCTTCACCATTGAGAGATTGGGCCATAAACGATGGAGAGTATAGCATGACATTTCAAAAATGTATTGGGCTTGATATGTTCTACTGGATCAGGCATTGCGTGGCCAAGGTTTGCGCCCCACTGAGTGCACTTCAAGGTTCTTCCATATTCACAACAATCACAAATGTATTCACATGTATTCTTTATCAAATGTATCCACAATGGCCATTCACATATGTGTACATGGATTAATATGGAGGTAAGTACAGTAGGCACATTAGGTTCACATGTGCATGTCTAGGCTCATGTATACTCATACACGGTAGGTTTGTCCAGTTCCTTCAAGAAAGTGAGTGCCAATCTCCACCCTATCACCCTACACTTCGGGTGTTTATGCCTGGTGTTGGCTTAATGGTTAGGGTGTTGGGCTTGGGATCCTAGGATCCTGAATTCAAATCCCATTTGGCTGTTGAATTAATACAAGGTGGGGTTGACTCTGCCAGTCATCCTTCTGGGGTTAGAAAAATGAGTACCAGCTTGCTATTATCCTGTGTCGGAGTGGCGACCTGTCCGGCATAGTGCCCAATAGCCAATGAGACTGCTTAGGCAGCACCAATGCTCTGCATAGAGTATGGTCCCATTGGATGGATGGACTTTGGGTGTTATTTATGTGTTTGTACACCTTTCAATCTTGCATCTTGTGTTTGAGCATTTCAGGCTGTTACTGCAACAATGGTGGTGATTCCAGTAGTTTATATCTCCTTATCTTTTAGTTTGTACATGATAAGATTAAGCCAAAAGACAAGACAAAAGTAAGCTACAATCTTCCATAGCAAACACATGAAAACAAAAAAAAGAGAAAGAATCAGAGATTGCAGACCCTCACCAGGACTTTTGTGTGGTGTTTGTGTACTGGTATGTTACGTAATTAATAATAGACATAACTAGAACTGTCACATTATAACTGCTCGTTGTGATGACCAGGTACCAAGACCTCCCACTTTGATGCAACCCCGCTTTGATCGGACAACTGACCCTGACCATGACATTTATTATTAATATTCAACTGAATTCAGAATGGAATTAAAATAAATTCAATAAAAATCAAATGGAAAACCAAATAGGTAAAGTCCTGCATTGGAGTAATCATAAAGAACCCTAACAAGAAAAAAGAAAAGATGAAGTCATCAGGAGGAACCTGTATAGGATTCGCATTTCAGCTGATACTCCTCTACACTCAAACCCATCCAGGCACAGCCAAGTGAGCTTTGTTCAAAAAAAAAAAAAAAAAAAAAAACCATTTCAAAAAATTTAATAATTCTGGCTGACAGACCATGTTTCCGATCAGGTTGAAATTTAAAACATATATTCCACATCACTACTAGATCACAATTTTGAAGTTTCACTTCAATTGATTCAGTGGTTCAAAAGAAATATATTTTTAAAATATTTTCTTTCAATCAAATATGGCTGCCAGACCATGTGACATCAATTATTCATGATACCCTGATATCTCCAAGGCTTGGGGAATATTTGTGGTAAGTTTCCCCTCGATCTGTCAAGCCATTCTGGAGAAGAAGATTTTTTTTTATGGGTTTTAGGGTAAATCCAAAATGGCTGCCAAACCATGTGATCTATGACATCATATGTGTGAATGTTTTGTTCCTCATGAAAAGGCGGTCATACGTGTAAAGTTTTGCCTCGATCTGTTCAGCCATTTCAGAGAAGGTTTTTGAAGGTTTAACAGAAAAACAATACGGCTGCCAAATCATGTGACATTCATCAACTTTTATTGTTCTGTGAACCAATTTATCCCAAAATGGACCTCAAAATTTTTCATCCTCATCGGATGTAGCATTCTACATATGACATTATGACATCATTGTGAAGGCATCTTTGATGTCATGTAAAAAAAAAAATAACTTATTCTCCATGAGGAGTACTTGCCATGTGCCAAGTTTCAATTTTTCCTTGTTGCAGTTTCAGATACAGAGGTCCAAAGTTTTTTTCATTTTTCCAACATGGCTGCCACACCACGTGACCTATGATTTCATAATTATCACTGAAACATTCCACATGAATAGTTGCTCCAATGATGAAAATTTTGCATCATTTCGACAAGCGGTGGCAGAGAAAAAACACTAAAGTTCTGTGCGGACAAAGAAACAAAGAAACAGACAGACAGAAACAAACAAACAAATAAAAAGACAGAAAAATGTACCCAAATGCAATA